>NW_020291516.1:0-208836 GCF_003184765.1 Aspergillus aculeatinus CBS 121060
AACCAACCAGATACACCACGGCGCCGAGGATCAACGCCATCCCCTCGAGGGCATACCACCCCACGCCGACGGCGAGGAGGTAGCTGGCGTCGTGCAGGAGGTACAGGTGGGTGATGGGGATGAGGGCGCTCAGGCCGGTGAAGATGAGGGCGGTGACGCGGAGGGTGCGGTGGGGGTCGTTTCGGTGGGGATTGTTTAGTGTGCTGGTGACTCTGGTGGTGGTTGTACTGTCGAGTGTACGTGGCGACGATGAAGCCGCCGCCGACGCCGCCGCGGCAGGATGCAGATGCAGACCCAGCGAAGGGAGGGTGAGGAGGATGGTCTATAATCTCCCTCCCCGTCGTCATCACCATCATCACATTCAGTATCGCTAGCCATTGTGCTCATCATCCGCTCCGCTCCGGCGTAACTCTCTCAATGCCATGTCTAGTAGGTGAAGAGGGGCCCTCAACTCACGATAGCAATATAAACATCCCGCCACCACCTTCTCGCCTCCTCCTCCCCTTCCACCCCGTGAGCCCCCACAAACGCATAATGCAACCCCGTCACAAAGTTGCTGACCAGCAGTCCCAAGATCCCGCAGTAGTCCGCTTTCAGTGCGTAGGCCGAGTGCCCGTTGTTGGCGTGGTAGGCCGCCGATAGTAGTAGGCACGCGGTGGAGCTGAGGATGTGCAGGCGCGGTAGGTCGGGGGCGAGGATGGCGAGCGTCGGGAAGCACAGCGCCGGGAGCAGGTGCGTGTAGATGTTGAAGGTCTCGTGGTGGAGGGTCGCGTAGGTGGCTGCGTGGAGCCAGGTGGTTTGTTTGGGGAGGGTGTAGTTGGTTTCAAGGGGACGGGGGGGTGTTTGTTCTGGGGACTGGGGGAGGGTGGTGGTGGAGTCATGGTGTCGGTGGTGGAGGACATGGGATTGCATTCTTGTGGATTCGGTTTCTGGGAATGCTTGTGGATATGGATATTTTAGGGATGAGGGGGGGAGGGGGTTGAGGTACAGGAAAAGGTGGTTGTAGGGTGTTGAGGGGGTTGATGATGGGGGTTGGTTGTGTGGTCTTGTTCGGGGGGTTTTGTCGGGTGGTTCTGGCTGGAGAGGGTAGGGTAGGGTAGGGTAGGTGCTACTCGTGTCACCATTGGGGTTGCATGCTTTCCTTTGGGGGGGAAGGGGTGTTTGGATGGGTGTTGAATGTGATGGGTTTTAATTTGTGTGAGCATTTGATTGTCATAGTGCAATTGAGTTTGTGTGCAGGCAATCGAGAGGAGTTCTTGTTCTCAGGTATCGGCTGTGGCAGGATGAGATGGATTTATGGATCTACAGGGTGTCTATACAAGACGCCCACTTGATATTTCTGGTCTACAGGACATGTTACACCTCACCATGTTCAATTGCAATGGCTACTAGATGGTGTCTATACTCCCGCCGACCAATCACAATGCAACAAAGTGAGACTCACATGACCTCACGTGACGGTATAAAAATTCCACGGCCAGTCGCAATCCAGCAAGACAACGACATCCAGCACATCTCAATCCCTGAACACGCCGTACGGAGTCGAATATAATCACATCTCCGGTAGCCCCCTAATAAACCGACACAATGGGCTCCAGCTCCAAGAAAAAGAAGGAGAAACAGAAGGATTTCCAAGTACGCCTCCCCCACCCCCCGGCCATTTCCATGCCCCCGATCATCCATACTAACGCGACCCCTTAGAAAGCCAAACTAAAAGTCGGCAAAACCAAAGCCAAACCCGACAACTTCACCGACACCAGCTTCAAAGCGAAGAGTACTCACCCCATTTCCCCCCGGGACTCTCAATTCTGTTCTGCATGATACTAACCAAGAAAACAGGCATAACCCTAACCCAACAATCCCTGACGCTCACCGCGCCCACAACCACCACCCAATTCACGCACCACGTCTCTCTGCTGGGCTCGAAATCCGACGCCCAGCGCCGCGACTCCCTCGCCCACCTGACGACGCACCTCACCAACAGCCGCCCCACGGCGGGGGGAAGTCTCCCGCAGCCCGTGAGTACCCTCCTCCCGACCCTGTCCCCGCTCATCCTGGACGGCAACACCGGCGTGCGCACCCAGCTCCTCAAGCTCCTCCGCGCCCTGCCCCCGCGCGACGTCGAGGACCACGTCGCCCAGCTCCTCCCCTTCGTCCGCGCCGGCATGACCCACCTGGCCGCCGAGATCCGCGTCACCGCCGTCGAGGTGCTGGCGTGGCTGGTCGAGATCGCCGGCGCCGAGGTCGTCGGCTGCGCCGGCGGCTGGATCAAGACCCTCAATTGCTTCCTGAGCGTGCTGGGCTGGCACACCGAGGAGTCGTCCAAGTGGTCGGCCTCGCGGGCGGCCTTCGGGAAGTCCGGGAGTGCCGGGCGGCCCATGGTCAAGGTGCTGGGCGTGTTGGCTGAGTTTTTGGAGGCCGGGATCGGGGCGGGTGGGGAGGGGGAAGGGGAGGATGTCGTGATGGAGGAGGGTGTCGCGGCTGCTGGTGCTGCGGTTGGGAACTGGGAGTTCCCGTTGGCGCAGGTGGAGGCGCATATGCTTCCCCAAACGGCGCAGCCCTATGTCTATCTCAATCTGTTTGGGCAGCCCAGGGATGAGGAAGGCGAGATGTATGAGACCCGCGAGGATCGGTTCCGGGTGTTTGCGGCACGGTTCTTGAAGGCTGTCGAGCGCGGGGTGGAGAGTGCCAGGCAGGATGGCGGCGAGGTTGGTCGCGCGTCGTCGGCGGTTAGTAAGGTGTTGAAGGAGGCGCTGGGGTATGCGAGGGGTGCTGGGTTGGAGGTTTGAAGTTTTTCTGCATTCTTTATCCGTGGTATTGGCGTCTTTTATGGATTGTAAAAAATGGACACGTTGGGCTTTTCTTTCTCATAGACTTGTGGGGGTCATAGTAGGAGAGTTGGAATGATGTACTACACTGTACTCTGGCTGCCTCGGGACTAACTACACTTTCATCTTCTCCTGTTCGTGCAACGCCTCGTCCGAGCCAGCCGACACTCCCTCCACGGGTTCCCGCGCCTCGTAGATCTCTTCCGCCATCACAGCCCTATCAATCAGAGACTCGCGCGCCGGGAACCAGAAGGACAGCCCCACGTACACAATGCTGGTGGCCACAAACCCCAGCAGCCATCCGAACTGATACGGATGGACCCCCACCCCGACCGAAATGCTACTGTTCACAGAACTGATCAACCCCGGAAGACTCGGGACCACCCCCACCAGAAACCCAACAATCGCGCGCCAATTGACTCCCCATGTGTACCGGTAGATCGGGTTGTGTGGCTGGTATAATGCCAGAGTGTCGTACTTGCCACGTTTCAGCACCCAGAAATCCCACAGCATGATCGCTGCAATCGGCCCCAGGAAGATCGCATATGCCGACATGAAGTTCATAAAGTTGCCTGCCGACTCGAGGATCTTCCACGGCACCAGCGCCCAGGATAGCAACCCACAGATGATCTGGCCCCGCCGGAGGTTGACATGCTCCGGAAACAAGGCCATCAGGTCATTCGCCGCGGAGATGGAGTTGGCAGAGATGTTGACGCCCAAGGAAGCCAGCAGAAACGAGAATGCTGCGAAGAACCGACACGCTCGGCTGGACCAGTGGCTGATCAACTCGATCGGATCCCACGGGATCGTGCCACCATAACGGGCCTGACCCGCCGATGAAGCGGCAATGCCAATGAAGGAGATGAAGGTAAAGATGATCGGCAGCATTGGCACGTACAGCAGCTGCCATTTGGGGGTGACACGCGAGTATCGAGAGAAATCAGACTGCTTCTCGTTAGACCCTTTTCGCAGTTCATTATCGTCATGGAAAGCATACCTGATTGACGCTCAGAGTGGCGTAGTTCCCCAGAACCGCGGTCATGCTTGACAAGAATACCCAGCTGTACTGCGAGCCAGAGACCGTCGGCTTCTGTGCAAACATATTCCCTCCACCCTCGGCGACAAACGCCCAGATCAGGATCGCAATCCAGGCGATCGGAACAATGATCGACTTGGCCACGAACAACCATCGCACTTTGTTCGGGTGGATGCAGAGGAACGGCAGCTGAATGAGCCAGAAGATAAAGTAGCTCACCATGCCGTTTGTCGTGATGCCCTGATCCTCGGGGATGTCGTTCTTCAGTCTCAAAAAACTGGGCCAGATGGCGCCAATCATGACCCGCACCGCATTACCCCCGTTGACGTTCTGGATGGCGAACCAGAAGAGCGCCAGGATGACTCGGGAGATGATAGCGACATATGATCCCCAGAAGCCCCAGCTGGCTCGCGCGATCACTGGGAAGGGAACATGATAGATCGCACCCACTGCTCCATTTCCGGCAATGACAAAGGACATAATGAAAAATGATATGGCGACAATGGCCAGCGACTCCCGCCAGCTGAGACCGACAGCAATGATGCTACTAGCAAACTGCCATGTGGCTGCATTGAAAGCATCAGAAATCCAGTAGGCTAACCCTAGTCAGCTGGAGTACACAAAAGTTGATGTAGGATAGTCCTACAGATGAAACTGAGAGGGCCCCATTTGCGGCGATGCAGGGGCACCGGGTCGAGGTCGAGGTTTGTCCACCGAGAATTGCCCTCTGCAAAAGCAGATCTCGACTGGGCCACATGAAGGTGAGGCCGATCAAACTTCATATCTATCGATAGTTGTCATTCGTCATGGACTGGGATGCTGAGGAGGTGTCGTTCCCGGTCGAGAGATGGGTGCACAAAACGAATGGTACTGGACCCAACGTAAGGGATAATAAGATTGTCGCACACGCTGTCGCGCCCCAGTGGAGAAGCAACTGTATGTGGCCCGGCGATCGACTATAACACCCTGCAGGCTCCCATTGATGATCGATGGCCCAGGGTCAGATAAGCAAGATAAGCACCCCTGCTGGATGATAGCTGTGGCGACCCACGATTGGATGCCACATGCGATCAGACAGTTACAGGCCGATAAGAAGGTCGGAGGGCGGAGGGCTCCAGTAGGTGCCAGCTCTTTCGAAATGAATTTGGGCTGATTTAAAGCTCTTTGTCGTGTGCTCGTTTAGAAATAAACTCCAACTTCGCCCGCTTTGAGCATCTGGATCGATCCATGGGTGGCACTCGGATAATATGAGCTTAATGATTGGCTCTCATTGGTAGGGACCATCGTCAAATCTTGCATTCAATGATAACTTATTCGATAAAGGTGAGTAAGACATTGGAGGGCGTGTTGTCGAAGTAACACACGAATGTCACCATTTTTCCGCATGCATCACGGAGGCGAGTTGGACGGTCGAGGCTTGGCAAAACAACAAGAGATTTGATGAAGATAGTGAAAACTATCTGTCATCCCTTCCTATCAAGTACAGGCAGTCAACCCATGGCACAAAGCATTGTATGGTGTAGCTGATAAAGGTAACGGAAAGGATCTCCGAGATGAGAGAATGGAAGAGGGGAAGGAACATGAGGTGGATCGCGTGGGGTGGAAAGTAGATTGTCATCAAGCGGGGTCACTCCTCTTCGTGCCTTTGCTCCTCTCTCTCTCTCTCTCTCTCCTTCTACCCAAACCATTTCTTCATCGCAGCCGTTCCTCATTTCTAAGTTTCTCACACAATGACTTTCAGCATTTCTGAGGCTAGATCTCGCTTTCCTGCTCTGAACCAGGAAGAGGTCTTCCTCGACAATGCCGGAGGCAGCCAGGCTTTGGACTCGGTCATTGAATCGTAGGTGATCTTGAGACACTGTGGGATGAACACGTTCTCATTTGACTCTATTGCAGTATTTCGACCTACCTCTCGAGCACCAACGTTCAATTAGGCGCCACCTACAAAATAGCCAAAGCGTCAACTGCTGCCTACGGTCACGGCTACGAAGCAGCAGCTAAGTTCATCAACGCAAAGCCTGAGGAGGTACGATGCATCGACTTCAGTCTAGATCAACTCTGATGGAGCTCTCCCTAGATCTGCCTGGGAGTTTCGACCACGCAGCTCCTTCACAATCTATCAACCGCCCTTGACTTTCAGCCCGGAGACGAACTTGTTATCTCGAAACTGAACCACGAAGCCAATTCCGCTGCCTGGGATAGAATCGCCACACGCCTAGGACTGACAGTGAAATGGTGGTCGGCTTCCGACCGCCAGAATCCCATCTGTGACCCTGAGGAGCTGAAAGCGTTGCTCTCCAACAAGACAAGGCTCGTGGCGTTTCCACACGCCTCGAACATCACCGGCACTATCAGTGACGTCAAGCAGATCACCAGAATAGTGCATCAGTATCCCCGAGTATGAGTTTCGCGACCCGATATCTGAGTCACAATCTCACCTCTTCTAGGCCCTAGTGTGCGTCGACGGTGTCGCACTCGCCCCACACCGACAGGTTGATGTTAAAGACCTTGACGTTGACTTTTACGTGAGTGCGAAGCTCATGGATGGCACATCAGCATATGCTGACAAGGACAGGCTTTCTCATGGTACAAAGTCTACGGCCCTCATATGGCCCAACTCTACGCTGCATCGCGGATCCATGACCAGATCAGCCCTCTGTGCCACTATTTCAAGTCCACAGAAACACTAGATCTAAAGCTTAATCTCGCCTCAGCAAATTACGAGCTGACGCAAAGCATCCCTCGCGTTCTCGAGTACTTCGGTTCTGATTTCTCTGCAGCGTGGGATCAGATCGCTACCTTTGAGGAGAAGCTACAGAAGATCCTTCTGGACTATCTGAACGAAGAGGGCCGTATCACAATCTATGGAGAACCATCAGCAAGCAAGGAGCTTCGGGTTCCTGTCATCAGTTTTGTGGTGAGGGGGGTCAAGAGTCAGGCTTTTGTGGAGGAGGTTGAGAAGCGATCGCCGTTTGGCTTCCGAAGTGGGCATATGTATAGTCACCGTCTGGTCAAGGATATCATTGGATTGGATGACATCGAGGATGGTGTCGTGCGGATCAGTATGCTGCACTATAATACGGGTAAGCATCTAGTTGTTACAGAGATCGAGCAATCTGCTGACCTGAGATAGAGGACGAAATCAATTCGCTTGTGAAGGTGTTGCGGGAAGTCGTTGCCGCGATATAAGCCGCCATAGCCTGTCATCTCCCGTTGAAGTTCCAGCCTGATATTAGTCATTAGTCGATCCAAACAGACTGGAACCATCTTCTTTGAACCAAACATGTCGCTTTCAAGCCGAAGCTTTGTCTGTTCGGATGACTGCTGAACCTAAGATGCGCAAACAGCAAACTCGCAACACAGACGGGACGTAGACAGCAGGTAGGTAACCTATACTATCTTAGCTAGTTGTGACTAGGGCTTTCAGGTATACTGGTCTCTTGTACTACATCTCGTTCACGTACCCAAACCTTCCCGTTTCAGGAATTCACTCTCGCGAGCTTCATAGGGGTAACATCGTTCCCGTCAATGTAGGCCCTACCTAGATTCCGGTTGGCATGAAACGCAAATGTGTACTACATTCACAGATATTGATTTCCAGTCAGCCGGAAAAATTGACTGATAGGCATTGACAAGATAAAATATCCTATCTGCACATGGGGCTGTTCGATGAGCGCCAAAATACCGATGCTGTCGCTTTGGGTGCGATTTGCTCGCAAGGAATCATTCCTGTCGTTGCCCCTCGTTCGCCTGATTTGGGTGAGCACAGTCCGTTGCATTCAGGCGTTTGTCTGGCATCTATGGGAGCCCCAGGGCGTTTCTCTTGTGCGTCATCTACGGATTACCATTCAATCTCAAATTTATCCCACTCGACTTGTTCACGACAACCGAGTAAAAGTTTAGGGGACCGTATGCCTTGCCTTCCCGTCCCATCTAGAGTCAAAGTTAACCTCTCGCTACATCTTGAGTGTCGCAG
Organism: Aspergillus aculeatinus CBS 121060; assembly: GCF_003184765.1. Lineage (NCBI taxonomy): Eukaryota > Fungi > Ascomycota > Eurotiomycetes > Eurotiales > Aspergillaceae > Aspergillus > Aspergillus aculeatinus. Next base: position 7,841 of record NW_020291516.1, read on the forward strand.
CCATCACTTTTTTTTTTTTGCCATTGCTACTCGACCTCTTCGCATTTGGTTGCAATGGTATTGCTGACTGTCTCATACCCACTCTTCTCGTCCGGCCAACCGATTGGGCAAATGTGAAAGCAGATACGGGATTTCATGGTCTTAGCATAGGCAACTCATCAACGCAGAGAGTACCACCATAGCTTACCATATCTTTGGCCTCTTCTTATGAAATACTTCCGGTAAAAGAAGTCCACGGCACTAATTGGTGAACCATGGTCGCCTGCCACTGTATTGCTTCAATGGTATGTGTCGACGCGTAATCATCATATCCTCTTTCTCCGAGGTCGATGTGAACTGATAATTCCCCTTGTAGCATTCTCTTCAAGTGCGGTCACTCTGGTTCTCGTGACTGCTGGAATCCATATAAATGATGCCCATTTCGACGTCTAGGCTTATATCACAGCCACTATGTGCAGCTCTTGATCGCCAATCTTATCATCTCTTACACATTCTCAATGTTCGTCTATATCCGCAGCTTTAATGTGAAGATGAATTCCCCAAACCGACACCTGCGAAGGGTGGCCATTGGCGGGAGTACGGGGCATATGGTCTTTTATTTCACATCGGTCGCGAGCTGAACCTTCGCATGACTGCTCTATTTTTCGGTGGGATCGGCTGGATGGCCGTCTAGTGGTGCAGGTTCCAGCCACTGGCTGGGGCATAATGTTCACCTACCTCTATGTTATTTACTTCTGAACTATTCTGGCTCACCGCTAACATCGAGGTGATGCCATCGGCGCGAAGAAGTATGGAGGTGACTGGAAAGAGTACAAGTGCTGGGTCTGGTGGAGGATCGTGCTGTGGGTTTATTGACTGGTTTGAGGGTGGAGATGACTATATAGGTTATATAGGTTCAATTGTATTGAAAGAGCCGATGCACATTTCGCTGCCAGCTCGATGGCGCTTCTCTCGTGGGAATAGATACTTTCTTGGATGGTTTTCGAGGTCCACAGATGAGCAGGGAAGGGGTGGGGGATTAGTGAGGATCTTGAGCGCGCACCAAGCACTCAAGCAGAAGATCTGTATCACATCTACACAAATAGACCACGTACCTTCGCACAAATCATCGCCATACCAATACCTTAAAACTGCTGCGCTTTGGCCACTGCAGCCTTGTGCCTCATTTCTAGGCTCAACACCATGCCACATAAGGATGCTAGTGCAGGCTTACTTGCTCTAGCCGATATTGCCATTGATCCACCGACACTGAGTCACTTGGAGCCATACTTACCTCTCAATTTCACCGATCAGACCCCAATTGGGAGCATTAATAATCATGGAGTAAGGGTCAATCAGTTGATTGACTTATCGGTTGTCAGTGCTGCATATGAGAGATAAATAATGAGTCCCGCGACCCCGCAGTTACATCATGCGTTCTGCACATCAAAAACATCAACATCAACAACAACGACCCCTTAACCCAGTCCAACATCCTGACCACAGCTGCAAGCCCCCCTTATCCAAAACAACATGGCTCTCGCATACAGCGACATCCCTTCCGGAGCCAAGGTTTCTCCCAAGCCTTACCAGCTTCACATCACCGACGCCCAGATCGAAGAGCTCCTCGTGCTGGTCAAGCTGTCCAAGGTCGCCCCGCCCACCTACGAAAGTTCGCAGGAAGATCGCAAATATGGTATCACTCGAGACTGGCTCCTGGAAGCACGACAGGCGTGGAAAAGCTTCGACTGGTGAGCATTCCCCTCCAAGGGCTTACCCCGGTATATCGAATCCCGCTAATCACCAAGGAGGGCCAAAGGCGACCTACAGAGCAGCGCATCAACAGCTTTCCGCAATTCACCTACGAGATCGAGGACATGACCATCCACTTTGTCGGTCTCTTCTCGAAGAAAGCTGATGCGATCCCTATCGTCCTACTGCACGGCTGGCCTGGTAGCTTCCTGGAGTTCCTGCCCCTCCTGTCTCTCCTCAAGGACAAGTACTCCCCGGAGGAGCTTCCGTATCACCTCGTGGTACCGTCCCTTCCAGGCTTTACGCTGTCCTCCGGGCCCCCTCTGGACCGGGACTTCACGGGACAGGACACAGCCAGGGTCATCAATCAGGTGATGGTCAACCTCGGATTCGGGGGGGGATATGTGGCACAGGGGGGTGATATTGGGTCGAGGATTGGTCGGATCATGGCGGTGGATTACGATGCTTGCAAAGGTATGTCTCTTTGGGTCCTGTGTCTCCCGCAGTGTGAAGTCAAAGTACGGCTTACTGATTTGACTGGGCAGCGGTTCATTGTAAGTTCCTATCAGTACTACCAGTGTGACAGGAGGGGCTGGGTCCACGATCTAACGCGGAAGAACAACCCTCCCCCAGTGAACGCATGCTACATGGGCAAACCCGCCCACGTGCAGGATTCGTCCATCTCCGAGTTCGAGAAACAGAACCTGGCTCGCGGGGAGTGGTTCATGACCTACGGTGCCGCCTACGGCTTCGAGCATGGCAGTCGGCCCAGCACCATCGGGAACGTCCTTTCGGCGAACCCGGTTGCTTTGCTTGCTTGGTGAGTTTCTGCTTTCCGGTACACGGCTTGCTGTGGTTGTTTACTACCCCTACTTCATGGAAAGCTTATCGGCGGATAATTAGGGTTGGAGAAAAGTTCCTCGACTGGCCCGACGACCCCCTCCCTCTGAATGATATCCTCGAGTCGGTGTCGTTGTATTGGCTCACCGAGTCGTTCCCTCGGTGTATCTACCATTATCGCGAGGTATGTCGTAGCTTGTTCTTGGGGGTTACCCCCTCCCTTCGTGTAGTAACACCGCGCGCAGCAAGTCCCCATGCCTAAGCTTCAGCTCGCCGAGGACCCGAGGTGGTACATCAAGAAACCGTTTGGGTTCTCTTACTTCCCTAAAGAGCTGATGCCAGCCCCGCGGGCGTGGATCGAAACGACTGGGAACTTGGTGTTCTGGAATACGCATGAGAAGGTTGGTCCATCCTCCTCATTTGGTGACGATGATGCAATAAGTAGTTATCCAACTAACCGTTATGATAGGGAGGACATTTCGCCGCGCTCGAACGGCCGGCGGATCTCCTGGAGGATCTGACTGCGTTCGTGGAGAAGGTGCGGGCTGATATCCAGTGATCCATGTGGTCGATCTGCTGCTCGGTTGTGCTCATGAGGCCGAGGGATCTCGTCGTATATGCAGACGCCCATATTGTGTTTCGCCAGCCCTGTGGGATGGAGTTTTGCACATGCAGTATACAAGTCTTTGACTCCAGACTCTCGATCTTCGACTCTAAGGTAGTCCTACCTCACCCGAGGAAGTATCAACATACAAACCATAGACGATATTCCTCCACCCTATCTCAGCACTGATAAAATCCCCTTCTTCTGCGCTTATACCTACGGTATACACTACACAGTACAGTACCTCAAACCCACGCTGCCTTCCTTCACGCCCCACCCACCTCAAACACCACCTTTCTTACTCGTACACTTCTCGAGCAAATACAATCCTTGCTAATAACTACCAGTACGGAACCGAGCCCTTCCCCACCCACCACGCAGAGGACCAAAAGCCTCAATTACGCAACGGTCCCCCTCTGAGTGGCCCCCGTCCGGCACCACCACATCAGCCGGCATTAGCTCTGCATATCACCTGCATGGTGCTCCCGAATCGGAGCTCAAGGTTTTTTTTGGGTGTGTTCCCACTGTTCTAGATGGGCGGAGGATTCAAGGATTCATTCTATCCATGATCTTGGATGAGGGGGTGGGCTGCCCAGTGCCTTGTTTGGATGGAAGGTTTGAGGACGGTGAGGGTGGTGATTGGTGGTGTCGGGGGATAAAAGTACCTGTTTCTTTTATCTGGTGAGGGACTGGGGGATGTTTGTTTGTTTGTTTGGTGCAGTGGTGTTTTGGATGCTCCAGTCTGTTTGGAGGAAGGGGGTTTGAGTTTCGGGAGGTATGTACTGTGTGTGCGTGTGAGGGCTTGGTTTGGGGAGGAGGCTTGGGTGAGGGGGCTTTTCATTTGGTTTAGTGCTTGCTCATGCTTGGGAAGTTTTACTTGGTTGTTTGAGGTTCTAAGGTGGTTTGTATGAGTAGGTGGAGTTCGTTACTATGAGTCCATTTCTTGCGTGCGGGATGATGTACACAGTAGGATGGGATATATCTTGCAGTCACAGCTGTGTACCAAGCTCCCAGTCTAGAACCAGGACTGGTGCAAGCTGAGCTTACTCTGTGCTCTGCTAGCCTGCTCTACATCCCATGTCAATGGATGCATCTAACCAACCACAAGCTATTCGCCCGCTGCTGCGATGTCGGTTGATACCAGGTTATAATCAAGTCACCAACCCTGTAGGGCACTGCGGGGTTTCTGCGGGATGCCTGAGACTTTGTTTCTGCCTCAGGCCTACACAGCAGAAATCCCTGTAGGCTGTAACCAACCGCAAGCCTTGCAGCCTTGCAGCCTGCTGCACCTGGCAGCCTGGCCGGTCGGTTTCCAACATGGGCCCCGCGCGAATAACCCCGCGCGTCATTGGGTTCTGCGCCTTTGGCTCCACTCTTTTGTGTGCGTGTGGTGCTTTTTTGCAGTCGGAGACGGAGTCTTAACCTCTCTGGGTTTCTTTAGTCAGGTCAGGCAGGGCTGGCTGGGGCAAAAGTTGTCCAGCCGGCCCGCTCACGTAGGACAAATCCTGCGAAAAAAAAAAGTGAGAGGCCGGTCGGTCGGTCTCTTGCCAATCACGCTTTGCTTGCTTTGCTCCTCCCCCACACAGCGCGCCCCTCTCCCCTCTCTTCTTCTTCTTTCTTTCTTTACTGATCTCATGGATGTTCTTTTGCCCCTCAGCCACTCACGCCATGACTTGGACCCTGTGGGTATTGAAGGTCATGGGGCTTAGGAAAATTGATCTTCTGTTTAGTTCTTAGTTGTCTTTCCATCATGGATGTAAGGGTAAGGGTAAAGAAGGCTGTACACATTCAGAACGATTTTTTTTTTGTTTTTGCTGAGGGCAGACTATTCTTAGTCAGTTAGCCTCGTTTCTATCAACATCTGCATCCGACAAGGACACGAGGCGAGGCTGAAGTCACCTTAATTCCGCTACCTAGTATACCTCGGAATCTCGGCGAGAAGTAAGTTAATGACGATGATGACGATGATAGCTTCATACTCGAACTCAGAGTCAGGAAGTATGGGGTAACAGACCCAGAACCCAGAAGATTCTAGTAACTATCTGTGTTGTCTGTGCTTGACATCTTGTCGAACCAAAGTACGGAGACTGTACTGTACCTACAGTAAATTGATTGCATGCTTACTCGCTTCGTAAACTCTTTAGATATGCATGCATGAAATGAATGGACAGGCTCTATCTAGCCTTGTCCTATGCGCTTTGACTGATAATAATTACTTTTTTTTTTGCTTTTTGCTTTGTGGGGATTTGTTCCAGTAGGATCGGATTGATTAGTACGGAGGGTACGGAGTAAGAGAAGGGGGATGCAGGATGTGAGTTTTTAGCACTTCCGCGGCATTCCGCTGGGGAGGGGGTTCGTTCTGTTGTATCACTTGATGGGAGGGTTTCTTTTGTTGGATTGTGGATTGTGTCTTGTTGAAGATCAAGTTGAGTATACGGCTGGAGTGATCGGAGTATGTACAGAGACTCTGCTCTGCTGAATATGGATAAGAAGAGGCACATAGCCTGACCTGACGGATTCTGGATAACGGATATCCGGATATAGATCTCATGGTCAAGGGACCTCCGATACGACGACAAAGCATCAATCATACAACCCGCGCAGGCGGCGGCGGGCGGAGACTTTCCGGAGTAAGTGTTGAGCCGGAAAAGGGGGAGGGAGCTGTTGCCTGGCTGCCTGGGGCTGAGCCTGAGGGATCAGGAAGGTTCCCTAATCGGACCGACTCTGACGGGGGAGGGGGGCGGAGAGAGGTTCCACAGCCAGTTGTTCTGGTCGGGAGGTGCAACTTCTAATGCAGCAAGACATGTGGATAGGTAGTGGATAGAAGGAGGTTTTCAGCATGGCCTAACTTACCTATACAGTGTACGGGCTGTGCTATGTACGTAGTTCGTAGGTGACTAAGATGTGAGGGCGTATGCTCGTGGACTGGCCCCCAAATAAAGACCTTTTTTGTTCCATTCTCTTCTCCCTACTGGGTGACGCCTCCTTCGGGAAAAGGAGGAGGATGGTAAATTTAGGGCAGAGATCTCGCCATGTTTGGGAGTGTGTGTGGCATGTACGTGTCACTGCCTCACCCGTACGAGTTTTCTTTTGTGGTGGCGTGGCTGGCAAATAATCCGTCCGCGGTGGTTGGCTGACTGACCAAGTAGTCCCGAAGTTTTCTGCTTTCCCTTTCCCTTGGGTCATCGAACGAAACCGGCAGCCCGCCCTCTTGATTTTTTTTAATGAGTGGATGGATGGAGAACTCGGAATACACAAAATTGTACCGTGAACAAAAGTCAGGTAACTAATGTAGCATCATAAGTAACTTAAAAAGTCACTTTCTGAGTTGTGATCAAACTAGCTTCGGCGGATGGGGGGGCCTAGTGAGCCAACTGGCTTTCGGCTGATTTATCCCTGAGCAATACCGCCCGCCTGCTATGGGGTATAGACGTCAACGCGATGGGCTCGTCGCGTTTTGAATGGACCACTGTACGTTGCTCCCGGCTGTTATATAGTAGTCTGCTTAGCAAAGTTCGTCGCTTAGCTACTGAGTACTTGCTGATAATGCATAATATGTAACTAGTTTGATAGCCGATGTCGCTCTCAAAGAATAAGGAGCTGGTTGGCAGTGCCGCGTGGCTTTTTTTTTCTCTCTCTTTTCTTCCCGACGGGGTAGGACAACAGTCATCGTCATAAGCACCTAGATAGATAACTAGTCCACTCCCTATCGATAGAAGAGAAAAGGCACTGATAGAGAACTAAACTACCGGAGTCCGGGGATGGTTGGGCGGTCCGATGATAGCACACTAGCTCAAGATAGGGTAGCGAACGAGTTCAACCACCATTGCTAACGTTGCTAAGGTGGTGGTTATCATCTGAACGGATGGCTGAGTGACTCCACCAGGCCGGAGAGATGGGGGTTGGGTCTGTCGTGGATTCTTAGTCATGCCGATACCACCTCATCCATTTCACAAACATGGGATGGAATCCAGAAAGTGCCGGGGCGGGGGGAAGGAGGGGGGGGTTCGTAATAGGTTTGTTCGACCATGGTCATCCTGCCATCCATCGAAGGAAAAGAAGGGACATCGAAGAGGGGGAAGGGGAGGGGAAACATTTGTCTTTGCCTCCGCTGGATGAATAATAGAATAATAATCAGCAATGATGATGAGCAAGAGGATCATGAACTACAGGATCATCGGGGAGATTTACGAGTACTTGGGCAGTTGCTTAGGTTATCCTCGTTAAGTAAGTAGTTGACTTAGCTAATGCAGACTGAATAGTTAAGTCAGTCTACTTAGTTAGTAAGTAGTTATTGAGTATCATCAGTCACGAACAAATAAGCATCAGCAAATGACTTAGTGTAATGCCCAAGTCGGGCCCTTCTAGTCGTTGAGCCTGGTGCAGTGTGGAGAGTGTATTAAGTAGGACTGGACCAGGCCCAGTTATCGTGCGGGAACAGCCACAGAAGAGTCATCGCCCTCCCTCCTCCTCGTCCTCCTCCTCCACTCGATATCCGCTCCCGTCCAGTTCCCGATCCCTCCTCTACTACTACTGCTGCTACTTTCCCCTTCTACTCCTGCCTTCCCACTCGACTCACTCGACTCACTCACCTCGACTCTCATCATCTTCTTCTTCTTCCTCTTCCCCGTGCCTCTCTTCTCCTTTCCTTTTCTTCTCTATTCCCTTCCCTCCCCCCCCCCCCACACTCCCCTCCCCCCTCTGCCCTCTCCCCTTTTTATTGTTCCCCTTTTAGGAAGAGAGTGAGAGCCAAAGTCCACTGTTTTTCTTTCTTCTGTACTGGATTTTGGTGGTCTGATTTTCCCTTGTTTTGTTTCCCCCGTTGTTTCTTTCTCTCCGCTCTTAAACTCGCCCCGAAGAAAAGCGGTCCCTGCGTCCGCTCGACTCACACCCACACCCACCCACAGTCCCGCCACTCTCGCCACTCTCGCCCGCGGTGAGTAACCACCCTTTCCATTTTTACTCGAATAGTCTGTCTGGTCGTCTTGTTTTCCCTCCTCCCGGTGTGTGTTGCCATTTTGCCTCCCTGCCTGATTTCAGGTTGCCATCTCAACCTGAATCATTTTTAGTGTGGCTAGTCTGGCAACTGGATCGCCCCCAAGTTAGTCACTATTGTCAGTTTGTCAGTTTGTCAGTTTGTCAGTTTGTCAGTCTGTCTTGTGCTCCGCCCGCCGCCTCTTAATAGTCACCCGGACAGGAGAAAGCCTAAAGCCTTCTTCGGTTCCTTGCCTAGTGAGATCCGGAGTAAGAGTCATCATAAAACTGCGCACACACACTCATATCTACACAACGCCTCCCGAAATATTAAAAAAAAAGAAGATTAGTTATCTGACTTGATCGTTGCTGACTCGATCCCTTTTCGCCTTCAGCCTATTTGAGCCTCACCAACTACCAACTCCTCCACCGCGCTATTCCTCTTATCCGATAGACCGTTGACTGCCTGAACAAGCGCCGCTGCATACAGTAGCCGCCTGCTTGTTTGTGACAGTTCGCCGTTCTATCGGCCCTTGATATACTACACCCCATACCTCAAGATGTACCCTGTTGTTTCGAAATCTCTTGTTCCGATCGCCCGTGTTGCTGCTTCCTTGGTCTCAGATATCCGAATCTCTGGCAAGATCGCTTCTATCTAAAGTGCTCTTTGACATAAACGGCATCTGTCACCTGAAAGAATCACGTTGTCATCCTACGTGTCTCTTTTGTTGCGCAATATTCGGCTTGATATCTCCGGAAACTCTACACCCGGTGATCGGAACAGTAGACGGTGAATAACACGTTACTCACTGCCTACCTAACTCTCGTCTTCTTCGCACCCAACCTCGCTACCTCTCTTCCACCAGCTATCTACCCACGTCTGTGGTGGATGGTTATTGTCGCCTTCCCCTGACTCACATTTCAATTCACTTTCGACTCATACACCACACTGGCGATTCTTCGCTACTAAGGGTTTGCCGTCGCCTGCTCATAAAAAGACGGCTTTCTGTCCCACGGCTACTCGTTTACGGTCTACAGCATAACGGTTACTTGATAATCCCGGTATAAAATTTAAACGCACACTTCTTGGCCATCTCCGCGGCTTTTCAGCAGTTGAGAAGTCTAGCAACAGGTTGCCAGCCTTCTGGATGACCATTTGAGGTACTTCGAATCTTTTTCTATCTGTTAAAAGTATTCAAGGTCTCTCGACTGGACATCATCCCGGATATGTCAGGGATTGACGTTTTGGGTTTGAAGGATCCAAACCCGAACTCTCAAATCAGAGCAGCCTATGCGCACCCCTACGCATCGTCGGCCTCTTCCTCCGCCTCTTCCTCTACCTCCTCGGTCTTCTCGCTGGACGGCGTGCCTGCCCAAAGCTCGGTTTCCTCCGCTGCCACGCTGCCGGTGGACGTGATCTGGGAGAATGAAGGGGAATACGCGGCTGGAGGAAGGGGCCTCCCGGTGGTGGGAGCACGTGGTTGCTTAAGGGGAAACGCTCCCCGAGTTGCCGAGTCGGCCGTTGTCCCGCCCGAGTTGCGTAAGCATCCCCGGCGGACCAACAGCGCCACTCAGGCGAACGGCGCATCATGCACGCGGCCTCCGCCCTGTCTCTTGAGACAGTCGGAGCGGAAGGTGAACTTCGTCGATAACCTTGTCGGTAAGTTGTGGAGAGATTCCTGAACACGTTGGTCGAAAAAGTATCGGAGCTAAGAACCAACCCATGAAGATACCGCGTCGCAGATCGTCGAGGCCATTTGGCCACTATCCGCAGTGTCGCTCCGGAGTGATTCGGCGACTGGTTGCAAAGGCGTGCTGCCCCTCCGCACTTTCATCCAAGAGACACTCCGTCGCTCGCGCACTAGCTACAGCACGTTGCAGGTGGCTTTGTACTACTTGATCAAGATCAAGTCGCACGTGCCCAGCCACGATCTGACGCAAGACCAATCCCGAGGCAAGCCCGCTTGTCGGGCTATGCAATGCGGGCGGCGCATGTTCTTGGCGGCTTTGATTCTGGCCTCGAAATACCTTCAGGACCGCAACTACTCCGCTCGTGCCTGGAGCAAGATCTCCGGCTTGAATACTGCCGAGATCAACCAGAATGAGCTCATGTTCCTCGAAGCAGTTAACTGGCGACTTCACATCCCCGAGTCACTGTTTCAAAGGTGGACTGACATCGTGCTGCGCTTCACCCCAGGCGCAAGCAGCATGCCGGTCGATGATGGCCAGTGCTGGCGCACGATCATTCCCAAGCTCACCCCCGACTTGGACGACTTGGACGCCAGCCCTGCGACGCCCTCGAGCATGGGAGTCTTCGACTCCTGTTCCGTGGCCGAATCGCCATCTCCCCGCGGCACCTCGATCCGGAGGGAGTTGCCCAGGCTTCCCACGAATGACTCTGTTACTCTGCCTCCATTGGCTCTGGAATCGATGGTCCAACGGGAGAACTCCCTGCCGTCCCTTCCACCCATGCCACAGCCTCAGATGCTGCCGACTCCCCAGATGACCCCCCAGTCGAGCATCGCCTCCACTCCTGCAGTGAGTGCTGGCGGTATGGCTGCTCATCGGCGTTACATGCAAGCTGCTATGTCGCAGGTACAAGGTATGTGCACGGCGCGGTCGGTCTACGACCAGCGCCCGCCGCTATCGCTTTGTCCCAAGCCTAGCACGTTTGATGGCTACCCTAGCCTCGTACGCCGGTCTTCCTTGGCTCGCTCGGCCTCTTCCACCTCGTCTCCGGATTCGATGGTGTCGGATGTGTCGACTCTGTCCTCACAGTCCTCGCGGTCGTCTTCCATGTCGTCGTGCTCCTCGGTCACTGGGGGCTCGATGCCTCGTTTGGCCGTGCAGGCTACGCTCCGCTGCACTGGCAATTCTCTGAAGGAGGGCCGAAAGAATCTGGCCATCGTGTCTCCCCCGGATGAAGTTTCGCTTGGTCCGGTCTATAGTTCCCCGGAGAGCTACACTGGCCCTATCGGTCAAGTTCCGGATCTCTCCGGCTACTCTATGGAGCACCCGATTGATCTGACGTCCACGCATGAGGCGGCTCAAAGCCTGTGTGAACTGTCTGGCGCGACTTCCCGTCAGCACAAACCCACGGGCCAAGGCCGTAAGCGCGGTCGCACTGGATCGGAGGACATGCTCCTGCAGAGCCATGTGCGTCAGTTGGCCAAGGCTAGCGCACAGGCCGAGCGGCCTGTGCTCCATGATGGCAGCATGGCGGATGTGCTGATGGGATCTGGACCTGGCTCTGCGCCGGCACTCACTCTGCATCAGTTGAATGCTTTGAACTACCCGGCGCCGCTGTCCGGTCCGGCCGGCATGAAACGGGCCTGCTGTGGTAGCGAAGCCAGGAAGGTTGCACTTCACCCGGGCATGCGGGCAGACTATTTGGGTTGAACCCGGTGCCTTCATTCCTTCACTCCCAGCCCCGCTCTCGGGGGCACTCTTTACAAATCAGCTACTGCTTAATCCTATTCTGATTGACTTTTCTGAGCTCGTCGAACGAGTGACTCTCTTTGTGTACTCGCAGCACAGCAGCGGAAGACGCATTCTGGGAAGGGAAAAGTTTTGTGCGAACTTTTTTCATTCGTGCGCGTTCTTAAGGGGAAAACAAAAGTCATGGTCTTTGTAAATACCCTCCAGCTGGTTTTCCGACTCTGTGGAGTCTTGTTGCTTTTTTCTTTGTCTGGCTGCGGCTTTGCGGTCACTCATGTACGATGTACGTTGGGGAGGTCTTCGTCTGCACACTTTCCATTTCTTGTCCACATTTATTACCACCTACCTATTGACCTATCGTTATTTTGTTTTTACGGGACTGGAGTGTGATGGGAAGGGCCTGGGGTTTTTTTTATTCTGTTATTGGCTGCTTGCGGGTGCACATCATCATATCGGGAGGGGCTGCACATTTTACCTCGCACCCTGCGGAGTTGAGTCGGATACTCTTTGATAGTTAGAAGCATGAGAGTCGATTGGCTCTTTGACGATGACCAATACTATGTGTTATCAAGCCTTTGTCTGGTGTAGATTGCCTGATTTGCCGCCACCCAACTCTTCGTAGTCTGCCTAGCCTGAGTTCACTCTGTCCCAGCGCAAGGAACCATGTCAGGTGAGGGTGCCCGCGGGCGCCGGTATGACTCACCGCAAGTATGATGTTGGAAATGTGGATGAACTGGTCAGGCGGGGGTGATCCATATGTTTAGACGGTGGCCAGTGGCCCAGAGGTCAGGGGCGTTTGCTTGGGTCTTGTTGCGTTGGTTCACCGGGGAGACGCTAGTTGGCACTAGTGACTCATTGTTGCCGGCCTATGCCCAGTGCCCGCCCAGCAACGCCTGAGGCAGCAATATCCGGAAGGGACCGGATCAGGCAGCGAGGTCGGACGAGCCCGGAAGGTCATTCACCGGTCGGTCAGAGACTCAGAGGGTCACATGCTGCAAGCACCGGATGGAGCGAAGTGGGACGACAAGTCGGGTCTAGCGGGATCAGATAAGATCAGATGGTATGTACACAGTACCTATGGTCCATTCTTCCCCTCATCTGGCGTCACCTCGGTTCAACCATTCCAGTTTCATCCACAACACTCCCGAGTCCACAACCTATCTCTTAACAAGCTCTCTCTCTCTCTCTCTTCCTCTGTCTGGCCTGTGAAGAGTACCGAGAACCCTCCGCAAAGATGGCCCCCGCGACCGCCATAACCCTCTATTCCACCCTCGCCCTCCTCTGCACCACCGCTTTCCTGAACGTGGGCGGCGCTTCACCGGTCCTCGACCCCGTGTCCTCGACACAGCACCTCCTGCAGCCCGAGCCCGAGCTCGAGCTGGAGCCAGAGCATCAAGACCCAGCGTCCTACCCCCTCCACCCCATCACCGACTCCCCCTCCCTCTCCCCCTCCTCCTCAGAGGAGGAAGCATACAAAGCCCCCAGCTGGTTCGAGTCCACCCTCCTCGCCCGCCGTCTCCTCGCCCTCTCCCCCACCGGCACCGCCTCGACCATCTTCCCCTCCCCCCTCCCCGCCCACAGCCGCGCCTACGCCCACATCCCCGCGGATGTCGCCGGCCACTCCATCAGCCTGACCGAGTACCTGTCCGACTGCGAGCACGCGCTTTCCCCCACCTCATCATCATCATCCACCGAAAGCGAAAGCGAAGGACAAGACGAAGGCAACCCGATCTTCCTCGCCCTCACCATCGCCACAACCTTCCGCAACACGGCGCACGGGTCGAATCTGTCCCTGTCGCTGTCGTGGTGGGACCACGTCAACCGCACCGAGCCCGTGTTCCCCGGGTTTCCGCTCAGTCCCGCGGGGTTGCCCCGCGTCACGCTCCTGGGGTATGTGGAGGCGATCGATTTCGAGGCGGTGGCCCGGTCGACTGGTCGGGCCGAGGGGGCGAAGGAGGCGGAGGCGCGGCTGACGGAGTGCTATCTGCGGGCGCATCCGGATGCGAAGGCGTGGTTGCCGGGCCGGAAGGGGGCGCCGCATGAGAGCTTCTGGGCGCGGTTGGTGGTGGAGCAGGTTTATTGGGTCGGGGGGTTTGGCGGGTTGCAGCAGATTGGGTGGGCGAATCTGTCGGAGTGGAGGGGCATTGGGCGGTGGGGGTCGGCGGGGGATTTGGGGGATGGGAGTCGGAGGGGGTGGGAGGGGGTGCGGTTGCCTGGGGAGGATGAGTAGGGGGGTTTTTCGTGGTTTAGAGGGTTATGGTGAGAGATCTATCGTTATAGCTCATTTCTGTCGTCGTGGTGGATTTGAGGTATTTCTTATTATCTTTTTATTGGGAGTATACTCGCGACTATGCATCCATATACCGTCAAAGGAGAATTGATAGGACGGGCATCATCATCAGAAACCATCATACCTCTCTTCCTATACTATGTAAATCCACCGGGTATATATCCCTGCCTCTAACCTGTAACATACACAGCCCTCCCGGGTATCGGAAAATCACCTCCTCACCCCGCCCCCAACCGCACCCCCAGCTCCAGCTCCCGCCCCAGAGCCATGTCCATGCACCACACAGAGCAAATACTTCCGATCCGGCACCACCACAATCTCATGCTTCCTCGTCCGCAACCGCAACAACTTCACCTCATCCCCTCCCTCTTCCTCCTCGTCGCGCTCCCCTTCCCCTTGTTCATGCCCTTGCCCTTGCCCTTGCCCTTGCCCAATACCATGCCCAGTCCTAAATTCCCCGCTTCGATTCCCAGCCTCCACCCCACCCTCAAGCTGCTGCCTACCACCACCACCACCAGCCCCGTCAGAGGTCGGATCAGCCAACACGGCACTCAGCTCAGCCGCGCTCGTCACGTACGCGAAGATATGCGCGGCGAGGGTCTCGGCGGGCGAGGGGGTGTATTTCTCCTGCTGTTGCTCTTGGGCTGGCGCTTGTTCTTGCTCTTGTTGCGCTGCTGCTGCTGCTGCTGCTGCTGCCGATTCCTTGGTTCGGATTGGGAGAGTGGTCACTTGTAGGGATTGCGGGGTGGTGGGGTCGGGATTGGCGTTGGGGGATGTGTCTTTGTCTGTGTTCGTGGGGGATTCGTCCGGTTGTTCGGCTTCTGCTGCGCTGTCTTCCTCGGTAGCTGGGACAGTCGGGGGGAGGACGGTTTCTGTGGCGTCGGGGGTTGTCGGGTTGGTGGGGTATTCTTGTACTCCTTCTTGTTGTTGGTCGGGGTGCGGGGCTGTAGGAGCAGGACCAGAGCCAGAACCAGAAACAGGGACAGTGTTCGGGTTTGGGAGGGTAGCTGTAGCTGTAGCTGTAGCTGGGGCTGGGGCTGTAGCTGGGGCTGGGGCTGTAGCTGGCGACGGCGACGGCGATGAGGCTGGGTTGAAGATAGGTGCTGGTGTAGGTGTAGGTGTAGGTCTGCTCGGGCGACGGGCCGTCGGCGAAAAGGCGTATAACCCCGTGCTCTGAATAATGGAGCCGTCTTTGCGGGAGAGGATGAAGGTGGATTGCACGCCGGGGCGCGAGGTGAGGTGCGAGAGGAGGGCGGTGACGTGGTGGGGGATTTGCGGGGACTGAAACAATAAGCCTGGGTTAGCTTCATCATCGTCTTTATGATAGCGTGGAGCGAGAGGATATCGGCTGGGGAGACCTACGGTTGAGGTGGTGGTCGCCATATTTCTTGTTGGCCGCGGAGCCGGCGCGGTGGGGGTTGAGGAGATGGTAGAGGAGGGGAGTGTTAAAGGGAGGGATTTGGCTGGAGATGAAGCATGTCCTGCCTGAATAAGGGACTGTCTGGTAAGTGAGTGGGATTGGGTGGAAGCTTTGTGGAGGGGCAAAGTTCAGCTGTGAGCTGTGAGCTGTGAGCTGTGCTGTTTGCTGATTGCTGTTTATGGCGGTGTTGTTTTGCTTGCTCCCGTCTACATGCTGACTCATCAGGGGCCTCAAGTTAACTAAGTTAACTAAGTTACCTTAACTACACTATAACTTACTATGCAAACAATCTCCTATCTAGTCAAAAGTACATGTGCAAAAACTCGATGCATCACAGTCCATAGACTATCTTCAATGCTACTCATGATATACAAGACCCAAAACCAAAGAAACAAAGTGGTATCGTGGAATTCAAAGGGCAAAACACAAAGGAAATCAAAGAATGACACAGCGAAGCCAAGCTGAACAGGATTGACTCAAGTCGATAGTAATACTCACAAGAAAGATTAATTAGAAAAGAGCACTCAACAAGTGCACGTCACACACCATGTATCATCCTGGCAGTCTCCTCCCTGCACTAAGCCTCCGGCTTCTCCGACATCCAGTCCAAGTCAAGATCCTCCATCATATCCTCGAGCTCCTGCACATTGGCACTATCATCCGTCCCATAGCTACCCCTCCGACTAGACCCTGGACTAGCAATCCAGCTCTCAGGCCGGAAGGGGGGTTTCTTGCTTCTCCTCGAGTATGACTTCCGTGCACGTGTCGACACCGAAGTACTGGTCTCCGAGGAGAAAGATCTGCCCGTGCCTGGGGTTGCGGTCGCCGGCGGCGTAGTCAACCCCCCCAGCACAGACTCCAGACTTTGCTTGGTGCCAACATCCAGTGCGGCTAAGAGAGCAGCCTGCAAGATCTTATTTTGTCGCTCGAGGTGCGTGATGCGCTCCTCGAGAGCCTCAATTATCTGGGTCGACTGCCTGGCATCTCGTGATTCCTGCGACTGGTTGGTCCTTTGGGAGTGGTAGGACTCCGGTGAGTGGCCCTCAAACCCATGCAGTCGATAGTCTCTGGGAGTCAGTGGAATCTTATGTCCCGATAATGACTTCTTGGCAGAGCGAGGCCTGTTTGTGGCCTGCTCCCTGAAAGCCAAAGGTGTTGGTCTGGAACGACGCCGCCGCCCTGCAGCTGGACGAGTCCGCTTACTAGCACCAGTGCAATCGTCATCGGACGATGGCAGCGGCGATTCAGAGCGAACCTTGAGACTCTTCTCTTTGGCCAATCTCTCTTGAGTGCTTGAGCTATGCACGCTGCCGCTTCGCTGTACCCCAGTCGTCTTATTCAGCCTTGACTGCAGCTCAAGCTCTTCGGAGAAACCCTGGTCCCACTTCTTCGAAGAGGCCGGAAACTGTCGACCAGCCTGACCAGTGGAATGTCTCGCTGGGTTCATTGGCGGGGGTGAGCGCGGTGGTGGCGATGGGGGCTCCGAAGCCACTATTCGCTGATACCGTTTGTTGCAATCCGGCTGGTGCTCGATGTTTTTGCGAGCGTCCGAGATATTTTCATCATCTCGAGAGGTCTCAGGCTCCGGTGTCAACGCATCGGCTGGCTGTTCCTCCTCGTTCCCTTCTTCAGGAGGGTCCAGGCCATTAAGATAGAGACGGCCTGTGGTCACATCGCGCTTCTTCAGTGCCATGACCCGCTCCGCACGGTTTGGGCCTGTTCGCACCAGAGTATTGGGACCAAGCGCGTTTGATGCAAATCCAGCTGGTTCACTATTGATCTCACCAATTATCTCAATATCATTCTCAGCAGTTGACCGTTTGCCCACTAGCATCAACCTTGTAGAGGATGCGGGCCGGGCGGACGTTGTCCGCTCGTGGACAGTAACAGTAGGACCCATTTCAGGTAATGATGGCAGAGGTCTCATGGGTGCTGGAATGGGGAATGCATCGATGGCGCACATTGGCAAGGAGGAAGGCCGCCGGCAGCTTTTCTTCGGCGGCTCGCTCTTCGAGCTGTCTGTGTCTTCTTTTCCTTGCGGTTCTCCCGATGTCCCCTTGTTCCGATTATCTGGAGCGGTGCTAGGCTGTCGCTCTGTGGACGTAGAATCTGCTTCTAATTTAGTACATTCGCTCACTGGCTCAATCATAGCACGTTGAGCAGGTGCAAGAGGAAGGGCTCCGCCGGGCGCTGCTGGACGGCCACCTGATATGCGCCACGCTCCTTTACTAGATACTCGCGGAGGTAGCGTATCGGGGAACAGTTTCAATGTTGGAGGAGGTTGAGTTTGAGTGTTCTGTGTACTAGCTAACACTGGTCCAGATGCCGAAGCCTTGGATTCTGTGCTAGATCGACGGGAATCTGCACTCTGGCCCTTCGTGGGTTGAGACAATTGAAAGTCAGCTTTGTCCTGCGTTCAAGACCTGCTGCTCCTCACGCAGCCGATCTCGGGGCAGCGTTATCCCTACAGGTGCATCTGTATCCGGCCTACTGGCCGCAGTATCCCCTTCTTCTATACCTTCAATGCGACGAGTGTTCTGGTCCGATGGCGGATTTAACGTGCTAGTCCGATTCTCATTTGGCCTCGAAGCACTCTGCTCCGAGATTTCGACTGGCCGATAAGGGGGTGGGTCGATATCGTCTGGCTGCGCGGGGCATGACACGGCCGCTTCCACCATCGAGGTTAATTCTCGGAGATCGAGCGAAGAAGGGTGGCTGGCTTGGGTATCAGGCTTGTCTTTTTTCTCCAGTGGGTCACTCAGCCAGGGCTGTCCAATGCTTTCAACGTCTCTGCGGGAACTGGACTTGAAGCTGAGATTCGAGATGGATCTGGACGAGGAACGGCTGGAGTCTAAGCTTTGCTTGTGGGATGATCGCTTGGGTGCAAGCTTGGGTGATAGGGCAACATGCGACGGCAGGAATCCCCCTTCCTGGAGCGCCATCAGCTGACGAGCCGTCTCTTCAGCTTTGGATTTGGGGTCGAGGTTCTTCCGTGGGCGTTGAGCAAGTTGTCGGAGACGTCTTTGACCGGCTCGGAATATATCGCGAGCCCCCGTCGACTGCGGGGCCCCGCTTGGGGTCTCGATATACTTCAGGAAGTCGGTCATTTGATCACTCTTCGAATCGGATAGCATCAAAGCCGGGCTCTCTGCCCGAACCTCTTGTGAGAGGGGAGACATGGTGTAGCGTCCCGTGCGGGATGTGCTGGAGCTCGATCGGCAGGTTGGGACAATCGGGCTCGGTGCAACTAGGCTGTCATATGACTTGGTCCTCCGTTGCATGGGAACCGCAGCTGGCTACCAGCTGCTCGAATGGCCACGGAATCTTGCACAAGAATCAGGCACGGTCAGCATTGAGTATGGCAGAATGACGAGACCAATGAGCGTGACAAGGTGATCAACAAGAAGGTTCAATTGAGTCAAGAAATCTGACGCAGGGCAGCGGCTCGGTGTCTAGGCAGGTGTGATGCACTGACAAAGCTAGTCAACTGGGGTAATGAGCGTGTGGGACGAAAGACTAAAACAAAAGGATAGAATGCAACTGGGATATGTGCACGGGATTTGCATATACAGCTGACCGTGACCCAACTGTTGCTCACCCCGTCGCCGCACGAAGTGTTCACTCAGAATAGGAAAAAAAAAAAGAAAGAAAGAAAGAGGGAGAGAACAGACCAGACAGTCCAAGAGACGAGCTATCTCGAATTTATGAAGGGACCTCAAGGAAACTCGAGGAGCTGTCAGGCCCTTGCTGCACTAGAGCCCGGGAGGGATCTTTCCCAGGATCTCCAGGCCAATGCAGAATTGTGACGAATCGTCGAATGAGAAGCTTGCCCTAGTTCTCGATAGCTTGCAAGATAGAGTTGGTACTAGACAGTCGCTATTCGACGAGCCCAGGGTGGCCAGCCAGGCACCCAAGGGCATTGGGGGAGGTTGTGGGAGGGGGAAGAGCACACGCAAGGCCGATGTGGAGTCATCATTGATTGGAAGGGGCAGAAAAAAAAGCCAGAACAGAAAAAGGGAAACAAGAGTCAAGATTTCAAGCTAGAAGGGAGAAAAAAGTAAAAATAACTCCAAGCGAGAGCGATCGAGTCCGTGCCAGACAACTATTTGCTGGGCTGGAGAGGCCCTGTCATCATCATCATCATCATCAACAGGATGGCGCATCTTTCTTTTTTTTTTCTTGTCCTTTCTTATGCAGACCTGTGTCAGACGAATTGATGAAGGAGGGCCAGTCAAACTTCGAACGGCGATTATCGATGGTCCTAGGGCGCGATCATCGGCCCTTTGGTTCTGTGATGGTCTCGTGTGACTTCATGATTGCAGCTTCGGTCTTTGCCGTCTCCCTTTGAACGAGATACTGGAGGAACCGTTAGATATCACGCAAGGGATACCACGGGATGGCCGGGATGGCAGCACCGTTCGTTTCGCTTTTTTGATTGTTTTTTTTTTCTCTATCTCAGGGGAGGGGATTCAATTGGGTTCCCGTTAGCGAATGAGAAGTATGGAGTTGGTACCCAACAATCGAGGGATAAGGGAATGTACTGTACCTATCGGTAGACAGTTTGACTCTCCATGCAGCAGTGGACGAGGAGTGGGGAGAGTAATGGGTGGGAAGTGAGGTGTCAGCCTCGTAACAATCCCATCGGCGATTGTTACAGTAACTCAAAGGAAGAGAGAACCTAAAGTAGAGTAGTGGCCGATCGGAGTGGATGCAGTCGAGGAAGTGAAGTGGATGCAGTGGATGCAGTGGATGCAGTGGACTGACTGACGGACTGACTGGTGTTCAATGTGACAGATGCACAGACGGAAGGAACCTCTCCGGATCGATGACAGGTCACATTAACATTCTACTTCTACCCATTGACTCTCGGTCTCGTTCAATGCGCATCATCAACACTCTCTTTCTTTCTCTAGCCAATGTACTCCGTAACTTAGTGTACAATGCTCTTCCCCTCCCAACCAACTCTCAATATAAACCTATTGCTACACTGTTGGTAGCACAGAGAGGATCAGCCCTTACCGAACCCAACCCTATCAGAAACGGGATCATGCATCATCAATGGGAAGGAATCCATGGTAAAAGAAACCTCAATAGTCCAACAGCAAAGAGAATGAGTGGCAATTGAGCGTACCGAGTAGAAATTATTGAAAGCTGCGAGGTGTGGAAGCAAACAAACATCAATCAATCCCCTGTCTCTCTCTCCACATTGACACAGCAAACATAACACCACAATTAGACAAATCATACGAGGTTATCATCAACCCACAGAACTAGGTACCTTGTAATGAACAGATAAGACTGACTTCATAGGCGCGGTTCGTCAATGGGGCCCAAAATTGGTATTGAACCTCGTGTGTCTGATGAAGCACATCTCATTTTTCCATTTTTTTTCTCTGTTTATTTCCCCCATCCTTCCTCCCGATGAACCAGTATCTGAAGAAGAAAGTAGAATAGTATCATCATCGAGAACCTAATCGACGGCTAGAGGCAGGAAGAAAACAAAAGAGACAGAGAGAAAAAAGAAAAGAAAGAAATCCCAATTAGCGCCACGGACTCCCTTGCAGCCGATAGTTCATGCACCTCCTTTTTGTTCCCTCCCCCTTTCTACCTATACGGTATTGCTCTCTCTCTCTCTCTCTCTCTGACACTCACTTGCGGGTACGGAGTACAGCAGTCGATGCAACCCATTTCCCCCCTTCCCCAGAAGCCCAATTAGCAAGTATTCTCCGAATGCGAACTCCTCCCTCTCCTCTCTGCGCTTCTGAGACAAGCACTTGCATATCATCTTTAACTGTCACAGTATCTACCGGCAGTCGACGATAATGCTTCTAGTTGAAACTCGAACAGGGTCGGCTTGAAATGGAATTATACCAGGATAAGGAATGGACCAGGTTCACTACCTACATCAAGAGAGGAGGAACGGGTGGTTCTCGCGCTGCTCGATCGAAGATCCGTGCGGCGTCATCAGAGAAAGGGGGGAGGGAGTAGTTCATTCATCCTTTCAGGTCGATTTTAAAGGCAACTTGATCAAATCGCCTTGGAACAAAGGCATAGTAATTGAGCCGGTCCGAATCACTATTATCGTTGCTACCCCAACTACTCGTGAGACAATTCATGCGTCTCACTGGAGATTCAGAAACCGTAGGACCCCAGCGCTGCAGTGGCACATGCACATGGAAATAGAGCTTGGAACGTCAGCCTGTCTTATCCTCAACCAGAAAAGGCCTGAAGAGGTCCACAGCTTGATCTTCGCCCTTTAGTGACCATGACGAGTGTATGTCGCCCAGATCGAGTCATGGGTTTTGACACTTGTCGAGCATGTATAGATCGCTGGCTACACCCACTCATTACCCTACCCTTTACCCAAGAGCCCTGGCGGACAATTATTCTACCTGATCCAGAAGATGAAACCGGCCTGATGATGCTACTCAACCAGTCAACTACTCACACCCCCATGCCCATTTCCCCCTGATTCAAAGGGGACGGACCTCAGATCATAGTATTTTCCTTGACTCTCAATCCTCTCACTGCCTATAATGCCTTGTTCGAATAATACAACGAGAACCACATCGCAGAAGCATGCTAAAACGACGCCGCTGATGCTTGAGGCGCAAGGGAAGAATTCGAGAACACCGTGTTATGACAAGCCTCGTGCCGTCAGTACTCCCAACGGTATAGAGTGGATAGTGGAGAATGTCACACCCGCGTAACTGGGCCCAAATGTGGCTGCCAAAGTGTCAAATCACAGAATACATTAGAGAAGCAAAGAAGGCACTGGTCAGAATCATCGACAGTGCATCCTGCATGCACATATGCATTGTCATATGTCATACAAGCGATCTTCCAGCACATCAATAGCCCTTATGACATGTATGAAAAGTGGGCAAGAAAACGACGCGGCCAGCGACCGACCGAATATCTGGAGATCGAGATCGAATGCTATCGGAGAGATGATCATCTTCGCTTCGGTCTGATGAACGGATCGGCTTCTTTCTTCTTGCGCATCATCGGGGGTCTGACGTTGTTGCCAGGCCTTGGCTGCGGAGGGCGTGGGGCAGGCTGCAAGAACAACACAAATTAGCCAGTGATGGGAGCAAATTGCATGAAGAGATCACATACACCTGCAGAACCTTGGCCCGGTCGGGGTCCATGATGGGATTGTCCATAATTCGAAGTGCCATACGCGGGTCCATCGCGAGATGGCTTCACCAAATCCTGTGGTTCACAATTAGTCAAGAACTCAGATCTTGATACGAGAGAAAAGAATTTCTACCTCTGTCTTGGGAGGAATGTTGGCATCGATCTTGCGTCGAGGACCCTTGGGAGCATTCGCAAATGCTGAATTCGGACCATCCTTGCGCGGTCGTGATGAGTTCGAAGCATCCAGTGCAGGTGAACCGGAGCGTTTTCGTTTGCCCGAGAGATCGCGGTTCTCAACCTTGTTCTGTTCAGAGACTTTCCGGTCCTGTGGCGAAGGCCCATTGGTCGTTTGGACCATAGGCACCTTCGGATCGTGCCCGCCCAGTTGCCTACGCCGCTGTTGCTCGGTCCGTTGCCTTTGCCGCTGAGCAAGATGGAATTCTTCCCGATTGATCCTTGCTTTCTCCTGTTTCGATAAGCTCGTGCCAGCACGGCAATTGTCCGCGACATGTCCAGTCTGCCCACATTCCACACAACGCTGTTCTTTGCAATTGAGACGCGTGTGGCCCGTCGCACCACACCTGAGGCAGGTGCCCCTGGTTGCCTCCTTCGCGTCGTCATTGTCACAATTGTGCGTCATGTGATCGAAGCTTCCACAGATGCCACACGTGCGCGTTACATCCAGTCCATTACCACCCCCAGATGGACCTTCGGGGAGGGGAGGTGGCGGGGTGCCTTTCCCGGATGCTGATGCGGGAAAGGGGGATTCCGACTTGTCGCGAGAAACCGAGGAAGGCCGAGAGATGGAGCCAACCGATGTCGCTCTTGAGAGAGGCTCGGATTTCGGTGCTTCTGAGTCCAGCATTTCGACATTCTTATACCCGGTGAATTGCGGTCGCTGGAGTATTGACAGGACATCGCCGTCTGTGTACACGTTTCTTCTGCGGGCGTCCTTGATTAAACCATTCCAAAACTCGCCCTGTACCAGGGACTGTGAGTTACCAAGCACCCAGAGTGAGGATTTGGCACGCGTCAGACCGACGTTCATACGACGAATATCAGCCAAGAAACCGATGCCTTTGTTCGAGGCTCGGACACAAGAGAATATGATCACCTCACTTTCCCTACCCTGGAAAGCATCCGTGGTGTTGAAGTCGATCCGGCTAAGAATAGATTCTCCGTATCTGGCAGAGAATTGCGTCTTGAGCTGGCGTAATTGACCTTTGTATGGAGTAATAATGCCAATCTTGCCGTCGAAGTTATAGCCCTTGAAGTCTGCCAATAAACGCTCATAGAGCTGCATCGCTACACGGAGTTCCGCCAGGTTGATCAGAGAGTGACCTTTGGCAGCGCTCTGGTGAAGTCCTTGCACGTCGAAGAATCGATAAGGGCTCAGAAGTTCGCTCTGATGCCAGGGGCGAGCGCGAAGGCGGGCCATATCGGGGCCATCTTGCAGCTTGCCATCGTAAAATGCAGAGCTAGGGTATGCACTGATTTCGGGATGCATACGATACTGGATATCAAGTAGATGCACATCCCTAGGGTTATTGGCTTGCATTCTAACGAACAGACTCTGCTCATACTGGAACTTGGATGCGACCTTCGAGAGAACTGTAGGCGGCAGCTGCTTCGGATCACCAACAAGAATACATTTGGAGCACCCATACTTCAAGGGAATAAGAGCGCTCAATTCAATCGACTGTGCTGCTTCGTCGATAACGACCGTCTCAAACTCAATGCTCAAATTCTGGAACATCTCGTGTCCACTTCCGCTGAGAGTCGCACAAATGACGTGAGCGCCGTCGATGATTTCTTGCTGGATGCGTCTTCTATTCAAATCGGCATCACGTGCCGCCGAATGGTTTTTGTCTCTTGCGTTGTCGATTTCCTGACTCAGCTGGGTCTTTTTCTTCTTGTAAAGTTCACTTTCTCTTTCCAACTCTTCAGGCACGGGCAAGCCTTGGGCTCTGCATTGATCGATTTTGGTACGTGTCTCCTTGAAGGCCGTATCGGCAGCCTTGTGTTCCATGTAGATCTTCTGCAGGTCTCTTTCGCCCGGGTCTTTGTTACTTGTTTGGCTTAGTCTCCCGTTGACGAGCTCATCCAAAGTGACGTCCAGAACATTGGCATTTATGGCATCACTTCTTCCGAGACGAATGACGGACAATTTCTCTTGACGGCCATTTATAGTCTTCACGCCATCCTTGAATCTCATTACCAATTCGTCCACAGCAGCGTTACTGGGAGCGCAGACAAGCAACTTCTTCGAAGTTGTGGTCCTCCCACCAGGTCTAGCATTACTCGAAGCCAAAGGACGTGAGATTGCTACTCCTTGATTGCCAAGGGAACCACTCAGAAGAGCACCTACGAGGGCCACAATAGTCTTCGTCTTTCCAGAACCCGGGGGTCCTTGAATGAGTGTGAAAGCATCATTATCCAGAGCCGATTTGATTGCTTTGGCCTGGGCAGGATTGACGTTGTAGTTTTCAGCAATAGGCTTGAGACTCGCATCTGAATAATTGAGGATAGGTGACGGCTTCGCTTTGATAATCTCTTCGCACAGGTCATAGTATTGAAGAGCCTTGAGAGCACCGTATTCGCGCTCGAGTGGAGTCATTGAAGTGATCTTTGCACCCCAAATGGAAGTACCAGGGCCCAGGGAGTTGATGAAAGGATTGCCTGGATTGACCCGGTATGAAATCTCGACGGTACCCTTCTTCCTCTTGATTCCAGAAACTCTAGCGAGACAATGAGGCGCAGACGAATCCGCTGTTGGCGACCTGGCCTTGGAGAGCAGGACAATGTCTGCTTCTCCTATGCCGAAGTCTTTGGCCTCGAGAGCTGACACGGCGGTGTTCACTTCCACAAAGGAGTCCACGGACAATCTAGTGGCCACCTTGATCTCAAACGGCTTGAATGAACCTTCTTCCTTTGACGATTGGAATCCCTGCCAGGCTTCCAGTATGAGAAGGGGTTCGAAGGTTCTCTGGTACTCGATGGGGTCTCTAAAAGCGTTGGACACCAGACTGTAATCCGTCCGTCCGGAGTTTGGAGGAAGATCACCATTAGCAAAGAAATCCCAACCGAGGATTGTGCGATGCAGCGAGGATAGATCAGGCGCCAGTCGTGCTCTCATGTCTTTAGCCGACCGAACTTGCTTGATCTTCTTCACAGGTCCTTGTTGTTTCAAGGACATCCGCTTGCTCTCCTCATAAGCTTTGACGGCGTCGGGCTTCGAGCGTGACTTGGCGCCGAACAGTTCCTTGTCAAGCTCATCTTCGCTTTCAGACTCAGACTCAGATCCCGAGGAAACCATCATACTATCAGCGGGAACATTGTGATCTTTGCCTTTGACACCAAGTCCCAGCAAGCCGGAGCCCTGTTCAGCGGTCTGCTCGGCAACACCGATTGCTGGCTGACTCCTCTTGAGCCGTGCCAGCTCCGCCATGTCACGTCTCTTCTTTGCCTCCCGCTCTCTTTCACGCTTCTCGCGGAAAGCTTGAATAGACACGTTTGGTTTAAGGGGAGCTGGGGCTAGCTTAGGAATAGCAGGCAGTGCCTTCGCCGCCCTTTCTGCCTTCTTCTTGGCTTCGTTAGCAAGCCTCTCTTTGTTTAATTCAACAGATCGCGACATCTGTAATAGGACATCGTCGGGAATGCTATCATCAAATTCATCAGCGGATTTCGGGGGGCTAGGAGTTGCCGTTGGATCAACTGGTTTGGCAAAGGAGGTGATCATGCTCTGCTTCTTGAGGCTGGCTGTTGATGCGGTGACAATGGGTTTCTTGTAATAAGCTTCTAGAGCCTGTACAAGCTCCGCTTTCTCGCGCAAGGTCAAGATTGTCTTAACGGTATAGTTCACCGCGACGCCCTCAATGAAACTCAATGCGTCCTGCTTAACAGTCGTGACGCTGAGCTCCCCTAAACGTCGCAAAATCTTCGACACGAGTCCCACTAAGGTTGTCGCCAAGTACTCATCCTTCAAGCGGAGCCATTTGACCATCGCGCTCATGGTCGTAGTTGCGGCCTTGAGGAAATTCTCTCGCGCGGAACTTTCTGAACTCGGGTCTGCATCGACTACAGCGCTGAGAAAGACACCATATTGTCCGAAAAGAAGATCGGCAAACTGAATGCTGTCGCGGCAGAATTCCAGCATGACGGCCTTGTCATTACCTCGGAGGTGCCATTGTTCCGTGCAGTCAAAGATCGTAGTCAAAGCTTGCCATAGATACTCCCAGAGCTTCTGGAGAGAAAGTATCTCCCGCCGATCGGCCAATTTGCGGGTTCTGAGCATACCAGTTTGACTATCGCACAGGATGTCGATAATATCTGTACCCGTATGCAACATTCTTGGTGCGGAGGCAAACGTCTTCATATTTGAGATACGTCGAAAAGACCAGCTCAACCCATACATAGTTGTCGTAAAAAACGACTCCAGCAGGTGTGAAATTGCATCCCTTCGAGCGGACTGACCACTAACGTTCTTGATCAGATCCACGGCAGCCTGGTATGTGTCCAGATCAGCTGCAAACAAGGCGGAGATTAAGGCACTGCTAGTATCCTGGCTCTTGAATAGCTCATTCAGATGTTCAGGTTTGAAGTCTGCAAGGCGCTCAATGATTTGACAAGAGAGATTGGTTAAATGGCCGTATATCACATTAAAGTGGGTTTTCTCCGGGCTTGACTCTCCTTTCGTAGGAAACTTCTCAAGGCCAACCAGAGGTAATATACCAAGCAAAGCAGAGGTTGAGAGAGCTAAGTTATCTTCGTGGAGATGCCTAACAACCGCATCCCAGATCGCAGCAGAGTATGTACTAACTCCATGTTGGAGGGTGTTCTGGTGCAGGATCACTTCATAGTCACTCTTGAGGGACTGGCACTCCAGGGCAAGCGTATTACGGATAACGTCCATACACAAGGATGAGATTTCTCGCTGACGTCCCTGCTCGACCGCAAACTGAGGTGGTCGCAGTATCCTCTCGATATTTGCGCTTACAACACTTAGCGTTTCGGACAGTACGATGCGAGCCACGGAGCCTCTTGAGGACTCATGGTCGGTGAAACTGCGAAGGGTATGGAGTAGAATGACCAGACCCGTGTGGAAGCAGTGATACCTGGCCAGATTGGGAAACCGTGAGTCCTGCAGTCGGTCGAGAAGTTGGTAGACAAGGGATCTGCAAGCTGAGGGTTGATGCGCTCCTTTGAGAGACGACATGAATGGACTAATCCATGATAACATGTCTTTCATTGCAGACTTTTCGAACGGCTCACCCTCCGTAGCCTGCATCAGGAACGCATCCAGCTGAGGGTTGTAGAACACGAGTTCAATGAGAGCTTGAGGTGAAATTGTCTGCATAGCATCCCAGAAATCATTCGGTGCCTTTTCCAAGAAGATTTGTATCGTGTTGAGTAAGAAGCGTAAGCCTGGTGAAGGTATACCAAGGTGGTCCACAGAGAGACGGCAGGGATCGATTTCGAGTGCACGGAGATGATGGGTAATCTGATCCTTATCCAGCCTTTTCACTACAAGCTGCATGCCACGCCACAGCCGCTGGATGACTGCTACTTGAGCTGGCTGTTGCGATGCGGTTTTAAGTGCATCAACAAGACCTTCCTTGATCGCCCAGTCAAATTCCTCGGCGGTCGGGGGGCGTGAGTATCGCATCCAAGAGTGAATGGCCCAGAAGCTGCGATTCTGGTTGGGCTCGAAAAGGAAACGGGTGACAGCAGGAATGTAATCGGACACCTTCAAACTGCGCTTTGTTTGGATCAGCCGGAATGGCTCATCGAAATACTCTTGCAAGAGACTATCACTGCGCAACATGGCATCACAGCTCAGAGTCTCGAAGATTGAAAGCAAGGATGCTCGATCCAATACGTGAAGCCCGATCTCCTGGGGAGGAACCTCTTTGAGTTGCGCCGTAGCAGTAGCCAAGTTCTTCGTGATCCGCTTGATGTCCCACTCGTCAAGCATGCGGGCAAACTTCTCGATATCCTCATCGTCGTAGTTTTCTTTTAACTGCTCCATCAGCCAGATCTTCCCTGTATAATATTGCTTGATGCAGAAGTCGCATTTCTCCAGTGAATCGTCTAGTTTCCGCCAGATCCAAGACTGTACTTCTTCCACACCTTCCTGGTTATAGGCCAGGATACGCATGCAGGACAGAAACTTCTCTTTGCGAATGTTGGCCTCTGTGACTATTTCTTGAACCGTTTTCCCCGACTCGTCTACTTGATTGGGATCGTCGTACCGTCCGTGATCGTCATCGTGCTGTCTGGGACACAGGATATGAATGGCATCGGGAAGAGACTGTAGCTCTCTGTAGACAAACAACTGGATCAGTGAACCGCCAGTGAAAGGTAAATGTTGGTGTCATGATGTAAATACGAACCCGATAACATCCATGACCTCCATGGTGAGAGTGATTCAGAGAAACACCAGGAGATGAATGCTTGGGAAGACCCTCTCTAGAGCGTATGAGAAAACGAGAAATCAGACCACAATGACCTTGTATATGAGCATGGCTACTGTGCGGCGAAGGGAGGATAGCTAGTGATTGCGGAGGCGGGCGTGGTGGGAGAGAATCAAGTTTCATAAGTCGAGGACATCTGGTGAGGCGATGAAGAAGTGAGAAATAGTCTGACTTCCCCAGTCCGATGCGAGGTATCACCTCCTGCTGAGTTTCAAGCAGCAGCGGGTTTGCTCAGAGATTGATCGGTTTAACGTGACGGGATTGAAAGTGATGCCCTCGATACTAGGTAGGTACAAACGATTGCAGTGGATCGGTGCAGTCCCTTCCGTGTGAATGATTGGCTCAAGGGAAAGGCGGTGACCCTTGCTCTGCTGATAATCCACTTAACGCGCGAAGACGCGCTTCACCAACTTGGCGGCGGGCACTACGGCACGTAACCTTGTGGGAACTGCGGTGGAATATACGGAGTATAGACCTCCACGGGATTGTGTTCGACTGCAGGTTGAACATTAAATGTACTATTGTGTAAATTATGGAGGTTGTAGAAATTGATTTCATCGAGCTTAATTTAAAAATCAACGGAACCAATGGCCCATCGTCACATGATGTTCATTTCCACGTGCCGACTCCAGGGTACGTATTACCATCCAATGGTACAAGTGCATGAAAATGTTTCAAGTAAGATGGAGAAGAAAGGAAAGAGAGGGTTGTGATAGACTGAGCGCGGATGCGATGAGACGCTTTTGTACAGAGGAAGTAGGTAGATTGAGGTAAAGGACATTAAAGAGGAAAGCAGGCCAACGCGCCATGACTCCCAGGTCAGGTGCAAATGAAAAAATCTTGGAGGAGAATAGAATCACTGCTGGAATGAGGTCAACAGGATATAAGCGAACCAATTGCGCCGGATCGTTTAACCGTGGTACAAAACGCCTTCTATCGTGGAATATGGGGTAATCTACTCGTCAGACAACAAAAAAGGAGAACAGGTTGAATATATGGACAGGAAGGTCGACAAAGGCCCGTTGCAGGAGAGCGACTCCTAAAGTCGGGCCCTTTGAATAAATAAGAAGCGAGGGTGAAGAAAAGTCGATATATGTACGGTGTAAAGCGCGTGGTATCAAATCGCATGCAATGGAGGATCATGAGGGCCTTTGAGAGGGCTATCGGGTTCTTGTACTCTGGGATATGAGGATTCCCGCGTCAACAATTCGGGTTGTTGGAAGTCTTGGTCCACCTCAAATGTAGGTGGAACTCTGTCAAATGAATGTCGTGTTCGCTCTGATGAATAATGAACATAGTCCACAGGCTGTGGATGAGGTAGTCGGGTGGTGTCAAGGCTGGAGGCATAGGTCGTTCCACTACTGCCATTCTTGCTGTGTGACTTGTGGGTGCGAATAGTTGGAGGATAAGACGGGGAAAATATCTGCTGTTCATCTGAAAATGGATCGTGCTTCACAGTCGGCTGTATCGGCTTCACAAAATCCGAAGACGTCGAGGACTCGTCGCCAAGAGCGCGAGCTGCTGCCGCTTTTTCAGCTGCTCGGGGTGGGACATAAGCCTCATACTGGTCAAGGAATTTGAACTTTCCTTGAGACACCTGCTCGCGTATGATATCCACATCAAGTGGGAAGAAAACCTTCTGGAAAGATTTTACAGCGAAGCGAGGCAGGAGGCAAATCATGACAGTGAGTAATAGGACAACCCAAAATGAGAGCGCGCTGTAAACTTCCAGACCGGCGTGGAAGAAAGTGGTTGAAGCCTCAAGTGAAGAGTAAATCCCAGTCCAGAGAAAGATAAGGAGGGAGCTTATGCCGTTGATCATGACCGTGAGCCAATCCCACCTGTAGGAGTTCATTAGGATGTAGCCGTTGCTCGCGAAAACAGCGCTGGTGCCAACCAGGACACCCATGCGCGTTCGATCGTTGATATTCAAGCCATTATGGTGCACGAATGTTGCGGGACTATATAGGAGGTATGGCATGAAAAAGCAAATGATAGACTGATACAAGCCATCAGCCATATAAAGCCTGGGTTTTGTCAGTGCCAGCAGCAGAGGGGAGAGTTATAGGGCCGCATACCAAAACTTGAGCTGCGACCACTCTTTTCGCTCAATACCTCTCATATATAGTTGAGGCACGGCTAATGACACCTTGTCATCGACATCCTGATCGAAAATGCCCATCAAAATCACGGGAAGTGAAGTGAAGGCGACGTTGACCAGAACAATGTAAGTGTAGTCGAAAAGGTACGAGCCGTCGTAATCATTGTAAATCGAGTACCAAAAGAGCGCTAGTGTCCAGACCAAATTCTAAAAGGTAAAATTGTCAGTGTATATAGACGATGAAGCTGGTCATGCGTCGCACCTTATAGAAGAAATTTGCGATTGTCTCCGCCATACGGCGATATGAGTATCTGCCATGAACGAGGACAAGACGTTGCAAAAATCGAAATTGCCCGATGGCGTAGTCAGACGACATAGCAGCTTGCCGACCTTCTTCACCAATAATTCCGACGCCGACGTCTGCCTCCTGGATCATGGCTACATCGTTGGCACCGTCTCCAATTGAAAGGGCCATGATATCCAGGCCATTTTTGACCATGCGTACAACTGCTGCCTTCTGAGCAGGACTCACCCGACAGCAAAGAACGGACTTGCACTGTTTGCACAGCAAAAGAAAACGTTGCTTCAGTTCTTCATCGAGCATTAATTTGAGAGTTTCGCCGTCAATGACAACGGCATGCGTGGGGGCGGGCGGCCTGTGATCGCCTCGCGCAAGAATCAATTCTTCGTCCGACCCAGTCATCCCGAAGCGTTCCAGTTGTTTGTCAAGCTCTTGCGACGCCCGCTGCGGTTGATCACTGGGAATGTTAAAGACGATAAGCTCCATATCATTGTCCAAGAGGTTGCATGAGAAGCCAATGTTGATGGCTGTCTCAACTTTATCACCAGTCAAGACCCACAGCTTGATTCCGGCTTCAGCAAGCAGAGAAATCGTGTCTGGGACACCATCCTGAAGTCTGTCCTCGATTGCTGTACCGCCAATAAGCATGAGGTCTTGCTCGATATTGCTTGCAACTTCTTCGAGCTTTTCCTCGCGATCAGTAAGCGCGGCAGCGGCAAGATCATGTTCCTTGCTCCAAGCCAAATATTCCTCTTCGCTGAGCTCCCGATCCGCCACACATAATGTACGCAGACCTTCGCTAGCGAACATCTCAAGGTGCTGTGCAGTTTGTTTCCGCAGCTCCTGTTGCTTGCCTGGCGCTAAGCGCGAATAGATAATGCTATCCGCACCTTTGCAGAAGAGCCGTATACTACCATCGGGCATTCGAATGATCGCACTCATACGCTTCCTCGTGGAATTGAATTCCAGGGTATTTAGAACAGTATATGTCCTTTCCTCGCCCAAAACGTTCACGATTAGGTCATCATTTGACCTTCCAAGCACAGTAAAGCCGCAGTCTCTCGCTGTACCTACCAAGGCAGCCTCATCAGGGGACTGTGCTTGGAACTCGATTTGAGGAGGATCTCCAGGAGTTTGCTCGGTGATAACCGTGTGGCATACTGCAAGAGTGAGCATAAAATGTTCTGTTGCTTTCCTCTGGGCTTCGCCAGAGTGACCATCCAGATCTGCAACAAAGTCTGGCGAGATAAATGTCAAGCTTTCGTCGCGCAAATATGGATTGTCGTACATTTTCCGAAGCATGCCCACCATCCGAACAGTGTCTGCGGCCAGCTTCTTTCGCGCATTGGCGGCCATTGCATCGGCATCACCCCCTTCTCGCCGGACAATACCCACTTGAGCTTCTGTGAAAGCTTCGCCGTAAGAAACACCATTGATAGTGCATTTCTTGAAATCCATAACATTCTGGGTCAATGTGCCCGTCTTGTCGGAGAAAATGTACTCAATCTGCCCAACATCATCTGAAATGTTCCAGGATTTCGGGATGCACGAAATCCCCAGTTTATCATAGTACATGAAGACGTCGCTATGAATGAAAACTGCTTGAATGGTGCGGACGATTTCCAGTGAGATGTAAAGCGAGATCGGAACGAGGTTCTGGAATAGAATCAAGGCGACCCAGAAAGTGATGAAGCCAGTAACGGCAGGGGTGCTTCCGTACGATCCGAAATCGAAATAATCTAGAGACCTGTGAGATGAGCCCCAAGCAGCTCCGTTGGCGATTCCGCAAATAAGGCACATGACAAACAAGATAACAAAGTTATAGATGACATTCCAATTGAGATCTTTGGCGAGTCTGGGTCGTTTAGAAGGGGTGACACCCGAGTTCAGCATAACCTTTGTCTCCTCACCAGTGAAGAGAACAACACCAAGAGCCCACTCAGTGTTACGGAGAGAGCAACCACGCAAAAGCAGATTGTTAATCGTCACAGGCTCTACCATCTCCCGTCGAGGCGCATCGGGATAGTCGGGGTCACGTTGATCCCAACGCAAAGCTCCGTTGTAGGCATAGAGATTGGGGTGTGGAGCCTCGCTATCGATCACGAATTCTGCCTTCTCGCAATCTCGAGCATGTCTGACTTGGCGGCCACAGTGCAGGGCCTGTCGGACTTTGAGGTTGGTCTCTCCGTCTAGACTTTTGGTTTCCACGTAGCAAGCGCCATCCGGGTCGGATGTCGATAGCAAGATGATATCAGCGGGAACCTGATCTCCGTTATATAATCGAACATAGTCTCCGACTTGAATGTTCTTCCAAAAATCGCGCTTGAATCTTGCTTTCCCTAAGGTTTGCTTGGACATATCGACTATGCTTCCAACTTTCCTTGGAGAAGTCGCAGAAGCGTTCCGTTCCACGGCCTGGAATCCGGCAGCTTTGTCCGGCATCGATCGATAGTCGACATCTGCAGCCGGAAGAGGCCAGTCTGGTCGGGCATCGGGGGTAAAGTTCTGAACGGAGGTCATTTGGATAGCATCGTCTTCGCGTTGAGAAGCGAATGAAGCACGCGGAGATATCGTGGACATAAACGTTGCGCGGCGGTTATCCTTTGCCGGTTGCGGGGTATTCTTCTGCTGAAATAGAGCCTTCGTGGCCCTGTACGTGGTGACGGTAGCTCTGGTGCAAGCCTTCTTGAATCGGCGCCACATGGAGATTTGATCTTCAGTCGAGTTCACGTTGGTCCAGTCTATCAGACGGTATACAGGTGAGTTGTTCAGCTCATTGTCGAGGATGGTACGGCGAAAATCTTCAATAGCATCTTTGAGCGACGTGAGCACGACAATAACGATCAAGGGAACAGTGTTCACCGCTGGAGAAGCGACGCCAAAAATGGAGAAGAACTAATTGGGTGTAAGTGAGGATTGCTTTTATCTCTGGGGTAGGAGAGGTATAGGGACATACACCAAGAATAATGATGAAGAGAAAGTAAATATTGGCAATGTTTTGGAACTGGAACCAAAGATTTTTGGGTACAAACGATAAAGGCGTATACTTGGCTGTGCGAATCTTGTTCCTCGGGTATTCCATCTTTGGGCGTCCATCTTCATCTCTCTCGTTCTCGGGGATGGGTATGTTGAAGTAGATCGTTCTATTACTGGGAGCGGTCGAATTCACCGGGCTCTGAGGTAGTGGAGGAGGCGGATCAACTGCAGCCGGTTGTTGCTTCTCTTCTTCGACATTTGGGCGCTTGTGCAGCCGATCTATTATCGAGACCCGTTTCCGCGCTCCTCCTGAGCCGGCAACTCGTTGTGTTGCCCATCGTTGGCGCTTTGTTGGTTTGGAGACATTACTGTTGGTCTCTCGAGCCTCGTTGTCAGGCTCAACGCCATCTGTGCCTAAATCGACAGAAGCCATTTAGGCTACTTGCGACCCTGTCGTGGGCATAAAAGAGGCACCGTGTTGTTCGGAACGACGAAGGGAGGGCATCCGCATCAACGAGCTGGACCCTGGCAGCGCAGCCCGCTCGCGAGTTGATTTGTTTATACCGGAGTCGGAGTCAGATCGAAAGGGTAAGGAGTCAGGACGAGGTCGACTCGAGGCAATATATTGCAGTTGGTAGCGACAGGGAACGAATAGGATGGGCGCTTGAGTGCGACACGGCGATGCGAGAAGGTAAGGAGTGTCAATAACACCAAAGTGAGACTCACAAAACACAGGGCAATGGCAGACAGGAAGGCGAAACGAGCGGAGAGGGGGAAGGAAGACGAAGATCACCCACGATGGGCCATGTATGTGCCATGAACGAATGAATAAAACGATACAGGAAAAAGAATAGAGAAACAATAAAAACCACAAGCAGACTAAGAGAATCAGCCTTTGCGGAAGAAAGAATCAAGAGGAGGAGGCTTAAGGACAGCGTTCCGGACAGCGTTCGGTCTCGCTCTCTTCCTCTCTCTCTCATGGAACACCCAGCAGCCGACGGGACCTTTTTTGGGGGGGTGGGAGGAATTGGGGGGGGCGGCGGCGGCGAGTCGGAACTCGAAAGGTACGGTATCAAAATACTAGGGTGGAACGCGGATGCGGTACCAAGCTGTCAAAATTTGGTCATCTCAATACACTCCACCGTATTTATTGATTTCAGGGAATGCCAGAGGTTTCGCAAACACTTGTCCTGAACTGCATACACTAAAAGGCAGGTGACTAGATACATACAGTGCTTGTTAGGCCTGGTACGGATTAGTTAGATCTGGCAGTGATGATACGCTTCTGCGCTCCTACCCCTACAGAGACGGACAGATCCAGGAATTGATACGAGTACAGCACACCGATCGACTTCTCAAAACATACACTAGCGACAACTTGATCGGTCGTCATCACCAAAGTCAGCAGAGGCGGTCTTCGAGAAGTTCAGTGAGTCCTAGGAGCTTGGGAGCTTGCTGCTTGCTGATCCCCAGATTCCATCGGCTGATGATAGTGCACATCCTGCCTAACCTGGCTCAACCTACTATCTGCTATAGGGAAGGAGGTTCCAACCGCCCGGCAACAACTACGACCCAGCCTCGCTTTAGACCGTGGGCGCTTCACGCTATTATACGCGGACCTGCGACGGTCTGTCTGCTGGCAGATGCTCAATATGTCAATCACTATTGCTTCGTGCCTTTAATTCCGACCTACGTCGTCGTTGCAACTCCAGAAATCTTACGGTCTTCCAATGCACCACCGACTAAGTTATCGGGCCAATGGCGCTGAAATGTCTTTTATCGGGACCACCCTCCCCGGGGTCCATGCACTGCGGCAGCCATGCTACCATGCATACCATCAGGACAGGCGAATTGCGCATCATACCGGTAGATGGATCGCTGGGGAATGTGAAGGTCGACGAGTCTCCCGGACAATCATGCTTAAGCATTTCTGGAAGATATGCTTGCTTGCTTATTCGCACCCATTCTAGCAGGGCGAATGGATGTATCTGTTACCTTATCAATACTCCCGGATTACCGAGCTTTCTGGAAGGCCCAGGGACGACTGGCCGCCTGGGCTTAGTCGAAGCGAGCCTGAAACAGCCTAAGGTCGTCCGGGACGGCACATGCTGATGCCAGCCCATGGATATGCTCCACCTCAACGGAGCGCGGAGAGGTACCACATCTTAATTCCGTAGACTGACTGACCAGCTAGATAGCCCAACGGACAACAATCAGCTCACTGGTGGATTATGCGGTTGTCAATCATTACATTCAATTTTCATTAATTCCGTATGCGCACAGCCTAAGTTGTCAACCCTTCTGATTATGTAAATTCGGCTACCGGATACCATTGCTATCCGCTTGTCGATTCGGCTCTCCTAGCAATCATTATCCTCTACTCCCCCCCTTTTTTTGCCTTCCTCTCTATATTTGTTGGTCTGTCTTGGCTTCTGGGCAAGGCCAAAGAGGAGCAAACCTCTCACCCAATACAGTTTGGTTACTTTGGTATGGTTCCATGACTATTGCGCATGGATTATCTGGTCTCTTGTGAACCTGCATTGGAAGTGTGTTCCTTCATTGGGGGGCTAGTTCGGAGTCGATCATCCAGCATTGTACCCGGTCGAAAGTGTTTCAGTCAGACATCAGTTTCATGCCAGAGTGTTGACGCGCAAGTGAACCGATTTGAGCTTCTGCACTGAATTGGTTCCTCTGAACAACTTAGAATAGCTTCACATTTCACACACATACACAAACAAGTCTTGTTAATCTCGCCTGTGCTCTTGCCGCCATTGCTATTCGTTCCGGCCCAAGGGGGCTGGGTAAGAATTGGCCACCATAGCCTCGTCTGACTCAAGTACTGTTGACACTCTCACCCACTTTATGGAGGATAGGCACATCCTTTCTCGAAACAATCGTGCATTTTCAGTGTTTATCCTATTCGCACATGTTCATTTTGACAATCAAGTATTGATTCCATAAAACGGTGGCGCCAGGTCTGCCTCTTCCCGTCAGACAACCCCGAGAGGGTGCATCGCGTCTGAAGCGGAAGACGGACACTGAAATAGCCGTACTATGAGTACTTTGGAGTCTTGTACCTTGCGGGAAGGATGGAATATGACACCGACTGGATAGATCGGCCACGAACCCGTGTGGAGACCAAAGTTGTAGGCTACCAAGCACAGTGTGGTCGGCATGGCGTACTAACCCTGAGATCTGCACCGCTCCCAGCCCCTGGGCCACATCCGAGAGCGATCAGACAGGAAGGATTCTGAGCTAGAAATATGAAGTGTAAGGTTGGATTGCTCGTTTTCCCACCTGGGTTGAAGAGCAGACAGCGACTTTGGGCGAATCGACACCCATTGCTTCCTATTCTTTGGCCCCCTTCAAGCTGCATTCTGGCTGACCTGTTTTGGGGTCGAAAAGAACAGACGGACAAAGAAATCTGAGGCGACAGGGGATTTCCTGGTAAGCAATGGATGGTGATTAGTGAACGACAATTTGGAAGAAACCGTATTTTTTGGAAGTCTGTATGATCATTCGGAGAAATAATGGAAAAAATTGGCCGTAATAATATTTTGCCCCTGGGAAATTATGAACATCGGAAGGAATCCCTCCCCCACATCATTTATCTGGATATTGTGCCACTGGACGGAGTAGCCCCTACATAACGGTCACGGTGCATGGGGAAAAGCTGACGAATCTGAACGGAGACGGTCATAATATGAGATAGCAATCTGAGACGGGAACAGCAAACGATGGGGCGGTGCCTGGAAGCAAATCCGGTTTTGGCGCTGATGCCTGTGTCCCATAACTAAAAATACAGCTTGAGAGGGATTAATTTTCTTTGTTGCGAATTGGGCCAATTGTGCTGTTTGGGGCACTGTACGAATTAACCATAGGTACCATCTCCATCATATAACCATGCTTTCATAGTATTGTGTCATGTGACTTCGCGAATGGGGAGACGCGCCCGACGTGTTCCGTAGAATGCGGAGATCTAAACTGAACAAAGCATGCAGGTCATTCTTCCATGACAGCGTCTCAGTGCCCCTCATCTGCCCAGTATGCGACGCATAAGCAGTTATTTCAAGCGTCCAGTGTTCGCTGCAACTAACGAAAGCAACCAAGACATTCGCCAGGAGCCTCCTGGAGAGGAGCCTTCAGCCAAGCATCCTAGTCCGGCCCCTCCGCAATCTTCTCCTCTCACTGAAGTATCGTCATCTTTCTTCTCAAAAGATGGATCTTCGACCCCAGAAAGGCCAGCGCATGAACCACTAGCTTCGCTGACACCATCTATCCATGACACATTCAAGAATGAGACAGAAAGTGATAGCTCCCCGTCACCTGCAAGTCTGGTACCAGGATCGAGCTTTAACTTCTCGCAGCGTGTTGTCAAGCACGGCAAAGAGGTCGTGATGGGCTCTGATGGAGAGGACACTGACTCCATAGGCTCACTAGAGTCTCCCGCAGACCTTTTTATGAGATTCGCTAAACCGAACCATTCTACATCTTCAGAGCCTTCACGTCCTGGCCGCACAGCTTCGGCAAAGACCGACTCACTCGCCCGGCTGGAAAAGCCTGTCCCATCGTATAAGAATAACCTTGACTCCCTCGTCACTGCCGCGGTTGATGATCAGGAGACTGAGGCTGGTATCGCTAAGCTAAGGGCGTCTTTCGACAGGGCGGCTAATGAATCCACCCGTCGAAGGGGACAGCTACATGAAGGGATTCTAACGTCAGCTCTGGGCGACAACGATGACGAGATGGACATGCAACGTCTGCTTCACGCTCTACGCAGAACAGATGCTTTTGATCCGACTAAGGCTTGGCACTTCTTTGATTTCAAGGACGAGTTGCCTCCTGTACTTGAATTTCCGGTAGAATGTATTAGTCCGAGATCGTATCTGACCTCGTTAACAGGTAAGTATTCCTTTAATTGATGACAACTAGCTCAAAGCTCATTCGCTTCAGCAAATCATTCGAGGGAGAGAGCTTTTCATTCTGGTATCGTTGATTTTGCTCTCTCCAGGTCATTCTTGCCGGACGAGGTGATCTCATGGATCTTCCACTCCAGTGAGTCCTTTCAGGCTTCTTAGCTCCTCGCACTGCTAATGTCGGCCATCAGTACCGATGGAGCCACAGGACAGTATCAGACATGCGTACTGCAGGGCTATAAAGGTGACATGTGCTCTCGTAGCCTATATTTGTATGCTTTACTGACTAACTGTTTGATCCCAGAACACAAATGCTAAACATGTTAAGGCCCTCATACGGCCAGATGACTTTCGCATACTCTTCAAACGATTAGGAGCAATTCCGAATGCAATAGATATTCACGAACATATCGTTCCAGATGCGGATCCCAAAGGTATGAAGCAAGCCTAGGAGTGCGACTTCCGGGATATTAAGCCATTGCAGATTACCTCCAATCTATCTCCCGGCACCAAGGCTTAGTGTTGTCTGTCCTGGATCTGATCTGCGGGGCAGCTGATTTGTAAGTCTCTCAAATCGTATGCCTTTCAACGAGTGCTAATCGATTCATAGATTCGCAGACGACACCCGAGAATACCTGTTGAGCGTTTTATTCCGAATGACGCTCGATGTGACTCTTACAAGCGTCGCCACCATCAGCTCGGAAATTGAGAGGGCAATAGTTACCGTCTTGGAGAGCTCTTCGGAGGAAACAGCAGAGGACTTGGTGAGTCTGGATTTCTAAACGATAATATGTCAATCCACTTACATTGTTAGATACATCGCGTTTGCACCACGACACTCAACACATTTAAAGACGCAACATTCCAAAGCCGCCTTCTCAAGCATATACTGCCGGAAGCTGACTGGATCGCTCTAATCCGATGTCGTCTAGCCGTGTGCTTCTTACTCGACAACCCAGCGCCTCTGTGCGAGCCACTAAACGAGCTTCTCAGCTTGACGCGAATCACCGACATCCTCAAGCGGGATACCTTTGACATCAAGAAGTACAAAGGCAAAGACAAACCCGAGTACGACTATGGAGAGCTTCTCGCCATCACCTCCCTTCTCAACATTGCTGTTGATTCAGGCCGGTACCAGGCAGAATTTGCGGACAGAGAAGCTGAAAAAGCATTCAACACGCAGGTGGATATCGTGGCCGACCGTCTCAAGAAGGTCTTCAGCTTGATCGAGGATTCCGGTGCCTCCCATCTAAAGCGCACACTGGCCAAAGAAGCCCTTGAGACCCTGCACTACCGTATCGTCTATAGCGTCAGGACAAAGCCGCGTCCGAAGAAGTCGATCTACGGAACCATTGAAGCCCGGGAGTATGACCGGGAAGCCTTCAAAGGGTTCTTGCCAAAGATCAAAGCTAGTGCAATCAAAGCTGGCGCTGGGACAGAGATACCAATCCGACAACACGAGGCCCCTCCCCGGTGAAGCGTACGGTACCCCTTCTATTTTCATGCATCTTCCGTGGCCCTCGCAGTCATAGTTAGTGGAGTGGCGAATCTCCCCCGTACATACAATCGCTGCAGCCCTCATGCAGCTCTCGACGGCATACTGCCAGGTTATAAGGAGCCGTCCCAATGCGACCGGGGGTGAAATACAGGGCTCGGGCTCCACTGCGACCTGCTGACCTACTTGCACCTTGCAACCATCCTCCACGGCACGAAAGCGCGCTGCAGCAACGTGTAATGCAGCAGCCACAGGCCAACACCGTTACAGCATGCTCACAGACCTCGGGCCATTGCTTTTGAATCGGTACTGTGCAAACCCCGGACTGACTGTGAACATTATGATTCTCTTTCAGGCTCAACCGGCCTCCTGCCCGATTTCGTACTTTCTGCTCCAGTTGCGCACAAGTCAGCATTCGTGGTCGCATTTGAACCTCCTGCACAGGGTGGACTGCTCGGTCCCCTTGGTCGCGTCTGTCGAGCACCAACATCGAAGTATCCTAGCCCAGAGTCTGCCTCACATTGAGCGATAGCAGTAGTGGAGGAAACAAGAAGGCCCTCGTAGGTCTATTAATATCCAAGCCCATGGAACGTTGCAATCTCCATAAATCCTTCAAGCGATGATCTACTGGTTGTAGTTTTGGTACTCGTAGTTCAGGCGGCCTCTGTATATATAGAATAAACTTTTGCTATCCACAAACAAACCTCCTTTTGGAATGCAATTCCAATCCCCGCTCTGTCCACGTACACACGATATATCCCACACTCTACGCTTACAATTCGTAGGCACTCGGCACCGGCATCGAATCAGCACAAAACGAGGGGGCGGGGAAAGCTTAAAATCATCATTCGGCTCGAATTGGAACTCCAGACAGACACGGAGAATAGAAACACGGTAAGGGCCTGTATACAGAGCTAGAACGATCTTCAGTGGGGGGGGAGAAGAAGAAGAAACGACAGGTACAATAGATACATGGGGTTGGGTGGGGGAGGGGAGGCAGTACAGCAAGGTCAGATAATGTCTCTAAAGGGGGGCAAATTCAACCAAACAGTCCCAGCCACTTCTAGTCATAGAACCTCCGGTTGGTGTTCTTGCCGAAGAGCGTCTCTCGAACGGCGGGGAGAGCATCAATCTCCAGCAAACGCAGTCGCTCCTCGAACGTGTTGCTGATTTCGATCTTGCCCTGACCGCCCACAATCACGACACCACCTGCACTGTTGGGTAATAACAACAATCATAAGACGTTAGTTTTTGAGGGGGACAATCACCAAGACAGGGAAACCAGAAAGAACAAAAAAAAAGGTTGACTCACGATCCCTCCGGCAAAGTCTCCTCCTCGTCCAGCTCCACGGTGACCTCCTTGCCGACCGTCTCGTGGAACTCCTTCTCGGCCTCCTCGATCGCCTTCTTGACAGTGTCAAAGTCCTGCTTGCGCGCCCGCACGCCGATCTTGTCCTCGTTCAACGCATATAGCCCCTCGAGGATCAGCCCCTTCAGCACGGTCTGGTACTTGTCGGCATCCTTGGCCGCGATGCCGGAGATCTGCTCGCGGGCCTGCTGGAACAGCTCGTCGAGGAGCTCCTGGCGGGCGGAGAGGACACGCAGGCGAGTGCGGTTGGCGAGGGTGGAGCGAGTGATCTGTTGGGACATGGCGGCCTGCTTGAACTTCTTCTCGTACTGGGTGTCGATGGCGGCGGTCTCCTGGCGGACCAGCTTGGACTTCTCGATGGCGAACTCCTCGTCGGCCTTCAGCTGGATCTCGCGGGCCTTCTCCACCGCTTCCTGGCGGATGAAGGCCGTCATCTTGCGGAGCTCGCCCGCAACCTATTTGTAGAGCGTTGTGAGTTCGGGGACCTGACAGTCGCCTCCGTAGCGGGGAGGGGGGCGGTTGGGAATGAGCAATGGTTGCGTACCTGGTCATCGGAAAGAGCATGACTTTGCGACATGGTGACGGTGTGTTGATGAAGTCTCACAAGACAAAGGGAAAAGAAGGAAAAGCGAAAGACTGGTTATCGGTAGGTAGGTAGGTAGGTCGGTTGGTAGGTATGTTGAGGGCCGTTCGAGCTTCCCGATGCGGAGGAGTGTTTCTGGGTGGAGCACTAAGAAGAGACCAACGTCAGCCTGATTGTCACTCTGATACTCCCGGTCGGCACTGATAGTGATTGTACTGTACAACAAACAACAACAACAAGACCACTTGCATGAAGGGGGTCAGGAGGAGCCACCACGCAGAAGGAGGAAACTCACCTGAACGTAGAGGTACGGAATGTAAAATGTAGTTAAGCGACCTGAAGGAAGGAGGGGCAGGGAAGGGAGAAAAGACAAGAGGGAGAGAGCAAGCAGCAAGCGTCGCACTTGGCGGGATCTGCTGATCGGATCGCAGCTTGGCGGCTACTCTTCAATGTCTCTCTCTCCGCCCCAAATTGCCCCCTCAACTAAACTTAACTTACCTTCCCCTTCTTCCTCTTCCCTATTTGACACGATAACCCTTCGCTCCTTGCTCTTCGCCTAAATATACCACCTAAAATCCTCCTCTGTCCTTACCATCGCCTCCGTCAGACAATGGAGTCTGGACTGCTAGCCTGTCCTTCCCCAGTCTGATGTGTGCCTGGTCTCTCGTTCCCCGCTCAGCAGCCAATGCATGAGGACAACCTTCGCAATGGGCAATCTCGGTGACCTGTCACCTCAGGGGAGCGTCGCGGTCAGTTATTGGTTCGATTTCCGCGATTGACTATCGAAGAGCTAACTTCCTTTCCTCCTGCTAGGTTGGAGTCGTCGTCGGGTTGATCTCGACCAGTCTTCAAGCTATCGGACTGACCCTCCAACGCAAGTCGCATATCCTCGAGGACGAGAAACACCCTTACGATTTACGTCGACCGCCTTACAAACGTCGAAGATGGCAGGTGCGCAGCGCATGTTTCTCCTCCAGTGCCTCGCAATGGTCTAACCGCGCGATTCTCTTTCTAGCTGGGTATGCTCATGTTCGTCGTTGCGAACATTGTTGGCAGTACTATACAAATCACAACCCTTCCGCTCCCGGTACTATCAACACTCCAAGCAGTCAGTCTCTAGCCCTACGACGACACTTACAGAGCT
Source organism: Aspergillus aculeatinus CBS 121060 (assembly GCF_003184765.1). Classification (NCBI taxonomy): domain Eukaryota; kingdom Fungi; phylum Ascomycota; class Eurotiomycetes; order Eurotiales; family Aspergillaceae; genus Aspergillus; species Aspergillus aculeatinus. Next base: position 51,636 of record NW_020291516.1, read on the forward strand.
TCACTAACTCCCGCGCTTTAGTCCGGTCTCGTCTTCAACACCGTCTTTGCCACTCTGATCCTCGGTGAAGCGTTTACAAGATACTCTCTGGTGGGCACACTTTTGGTCTGCATTGGTGCATTGCTCATCGCAATATTCGGTGCCCTGGGAGAGCCGGCGCATAGTCTTGATCAACTCCTGGAGCTTTTGCAGCGTCGAAACTTCGTACTCTGGATGGGAGGCACAGCTCTGATGGTGCTGGCTATCTACGCAGGGTCCAGACTGCTCGATTTCCTTACGTCACCGCCGCGGTCCAAGCATACGGGGTCGCGCGGTTCTTACAGGACACTGCAAATGTCCCTGGGGCGTGTTCGCCTCATACGCGGGCTTTCTTTTGGCATGATCAGCGGAATACTATCCGCGCACACTCTTTTGCTTGCGAAATCGGCTGTCGAGCTGTTGGTTCGGACTGTCGTGGATCGCGTCAATCAATTCAACCGCTGGCAATCATGGGTCATTCTGCTTGCAATGATAGCGCTGGCTCTGTTCCAGCTCTTCTACCTCCATCGCGGGTTGAAACTGTGCAGTACCAGCATTCTGTATCCGTTTGTCTTCTGCATCTATAACATTATTGCTATCATAGATGGTTTGGTCTATTTCCAACAAATGTCCCAGCTGGGAGGCTTCCACGCGGGACTTATCGCGCTGGGGACGATTGTTCTCCTGAGCGGAGTGCTCTGTCTGTCCTGGCGCTTAGAGGATATCGACAGTCACGCCGCTGTGGCCGTGTCCGGGCCCACGCAAACCGGTTTGGGTCCAGGGTTGGCCGTCCTTGAGGAACTTCCGACATCACCGATTGGCCTGGGACTCGACGGCGAGGAGGGATCGGAGCGGGAGCCACTGTTGCAAACAGCTCACCTTCCTCGCCGCACCCCGCACCAACGGGCACCCAGTCTACCTCTGTTACACGCACCGTTGAGCCATCGGGACTCGACGACGTCGACAGCGGACGTGGATCCTGCTTCCATCTGGGCCGAACTCGATGATTCGGACAACGAATACGCGGCGTTCGCCTTGCGGTCGGGTCAGCGCAAACGCGCCTCGGCTGGGCCCTTCCCAGCACGACCGCGCAGCCGAAGTGGCGCAACGACCCTGCGAGATAATCTTCTCCGAGGCCCACGCCGCTCCACCACCAACCCCGTGGGTCAACCATCTGCCTGGAATCAGCGCCGCAACCCGTACTCTCTCTTCGACCGTAAACAACGGCGAACATCGGCTCCCGCCTCGGAAAACCGCCAGCTCCTTCTTCACCGGCAGGGGACCGCCAATGGCCCGGGTGCCCGGGTCACAGGTTACGGCACGCAAGACGAACGAAGCGACAGCCTCGTTGCCTCCCACCACCGTCGCCAGGGATCCTTGCACCTCTCACCCGGTGCAGATAGGGGTGAGGGGGGCGCGCTCCTCGCTGGTCCGAGGAGAGCTCTCCGCCAGGCGTGGGGAAGCGTACGGACCCTCACTCGCTGGACGTCGTCGAATCGGGGGCGCCAACCGTCCGACCATGATCCAGACCTCGAGGCTCACTCGGATGGCCCCTTCGAGCAGCAATAGTCATTCTTTCTCTTCTGATTCTGCTTCGACCTCTTCCTTCCTTCTTCCTACCTTCCTTTCCCATAGACCTTTCTACTGGACAGCCAGCAGCACCATATATGTCTCAAACAGTAGACCCCACCCGAGCCTCTCTATCACTTAATGTACAACAACAAATCCATACATTCCATATAACCTATTATACCAAAGTCCAACCAAATACACAGTTCTAACCACAGTCAAAGCCAAAACAAAACGAACGCTATACCTTCTCCTCCCCTAAACGTAACCCTGCATGATAGACAACCCCGAAAAGACCAGGCCAGACAGAAGACATAGCCGTAGGCAGAATCCCTATCAATCGAGCAAAGATCCAGTCTCACATCCAATTTTCCTAAACAAGCCTATAGTGACTCAAGCACTTTTATCAATGCTCGCAGTCATACCCACATGAAACGCATGCAATCAAACGATAACCCAGCGACTCCCCCAAAGCAAGACCGTAGTGCAGCATCCCACCCAAGCGCCATTCGACCATACGACCATGTTGTAATCCTTTCTCCCCGTACTTTTACTGTTGTTGGCTAGTTGCCACGCCTAGGGGGGGAGGGATATGCCCGGCCCTGATATCATCAGGATCTGACATCATTGGAAGATCTGCCCGGTGCGGGAACTGTACGAGTACAATGCTGACTGCTGTCTCCATCGCTCTGCCAGCAACCAACTCATCGGCTGATTTCCTATATAGATTCTCCCATATGGATACAGCCAGCACAAGGGTAGAGTCCTATGAGAACAGCAAGGTAGGAAAGCTACCCGCCGCTACGATACGCTAATCATGGCAAGAGAATCTCGAGGAGTGATCATACATGGCATTTGTCCGCCCACTCCTTCCTGAAAGAGAGGGAACTGCATAAAAGGAAATCACAAGGGATTAAGTCACTGCATGGGTGGAGGATAGGGTTTGGAAAGAAAAGAAATGACAATTTATGATAAGAACACATATACTTCGCGCATACACACACACGCATTTCGATAATCAGAGCTAACAGAGAACCATTTCGCCCGCAAAAAGAGGAAAAGGTCAGCAGACACAGGGAGAAGAGAGAAAGAAAGCACCAGAAACACCGCCACTTCCCAGCAGTCGTCTAGGAAAGACATTAGTAGAATGAATGGGAAAACAGGAAAGAAAATCAATATATTGCCTGGGAGCCTTTCCCAGATTTCGGAATGCATCCTTCATGATTCGATCATCCATTCTGGCCTTTGGGTTTGTTTTTTTGTGTGTTTTTCTGTTTCTCAATTGAGCTTTTTTCTGTTTAATAGGCTGTTTGGCATTTATGGTGAAACGGGGGGGGGGGGGGGGCGGATATAGCAGACGCGATCTTGCCAAATGCTGAGATCAGCGCGACTCGGATTGCATGCAGCACCAACAGTTCGACGATATACAGAGTATGGAAAAAGACATTGAAATCATCCCTCCTCTTGATATTCTGGATTGCTTTCTGGCATACAGCGTAGACCGGATTTTTCACATTTTTTTCATCTGGTTTTGGGTTTCGGAAGTGTGCCAAATAGGTGAGGGAACAAATCGTCTGGGTATCAAAGAAAGGCCGTGGAGGAGCAAGCGTTGCGCGGGCTGATGTTTGACAAGGATGCGAACAACTTGCCTAAGCTCCTCAGGTTCCTTAGAGCGCGCGGCGGGAGGGACTCAAAGACACACAGCTTATGCGGTGGGCTGATGCTGAGGGGGCATCCGGTTGCCTACAGGCATACCGGGATATTGTTGACCTGCTTGCTGCTGCTGCTGGAGGTTCTGATAGTAGGCCATCTGCTGCTGCTGCTCGTTCGTCATGTAACCGGGGTGCATGCCTGCAGGGCGGGGCATGTTCTGCTGCTGAGGGTTGACATTGGCGTGGCTGACATCTTCGGGAGTCTCAGCAGGCACCTCCGGGGCGTCGACGCCGTTCTCATTGGCGGTCGGATCGGGAGCGTTGAGACAGGCCTGCAATGGAGAAGTGTGAGTCAATCGGGCTCAATTGACCGAGACATTAGCGGACGCCACTCACCTGAATCAGGTTCTTGCCCTCCGGCTTGGTCACCAATGGTTGGAGCTTAGGGGTGGTGAAAGTATACACGAGACCGGTCTCAGACACGACCAAAAGCAGTACTTGAGTACCAGTGAGGACGGAAAGTTCATATGCCTGTTTTGCGACCGCGATGATGCGTCAGTACTAGTCAAGCGGATGGGGACAATGACTTCACGCGAGCATCACGCATTGATGCGGAAGATCTTGGGCTCATGTAGCGACAAAGAACAAATAGTCGCGAATCGACTTCAATTGTAAATGATCGAGGGTGGGCAAAAAAAAAAGAGGTTGACGGGGCTGAGACGCGCAAGCACGTACCTTCTTCATGATACCCGCCTTCCGCTTGGAGAAGGTGATGTGGCGACGCGACTTATCCTGAATGAACTTGATTTCAATCTTTCTGCGCTCGCGACCTGGCTTGTCATCATCGTCATCGTCGTCGTCGGCAGCGCTCATGCGAGAGCGTTTGGTGCCGCGGTTGTCAGCGGCGCCGTTACCGGCGGCCTGCTGCAGGTCGTCCTGAGTGGGAGAAGGGTTCTCTTCACCGACGGCGGTGATGTCGGCCATGGTTTGAATGAGGTGATTAAGAGGGGGGAAGGAGGGAGGAAACTTGAACGAAAATGAATTCCTTTGAGAGAGTAAAGTGAGGAAGGAAGATACTGGGGGACGTGAAGACAAATGCCCAAAGAGGAATGATGCTTTTGAGGGGGAGGGAGAATGACCAAATCGAGTAACGCGTTTGCTTCGCAGGGTTTGGGTTCAGGACGAGAAGGAAAGAGAAAACGGGGGGGAAGCGACTGAGTGAGGAGAAGGTCGAAGAAGGCAAAGTGCCGGTTGGGACAGGCAGGCGGTCAGTCACGTGGATCGGTCGGTGGGTGGGCTCGGTATCTTTGATCGTACCCCCGGGAACCGGTTTCGTACCGCTGGCTGATGGATGGATGCATTCTTCCCATCTTCCCATGGGGCGGGGGAGAGAGCTTCCATCCCTTTTTGTAGAACTGGTACAACAACCACAGGTACTTCAGGTTACTCGGGACTACACTGATTGCCCACTGATCTTCACTGTACCTCCAAGTCATTTCTCCTCCTCCTCCTCCTCCTCTACCTCATCTTGCAGAGTTGCTCTCCCGCAACGCCGCATACTCATTATTCACCACACCCCCAAACTTGGCTCCAATCTTTCGGTCACAATACGGGCGGTGTCCAGACCCGACGGTGGGGAAGCCTGGCTCTTGGCCCGAGTGTCTATTGGCGCAGCCGCAGTAAGGCATTGGGGGAATCGATTGTAGAGGCCAACTCACATTCCCCACCCAAGGTTTTATTACCGTATCCGTTTTGTCCGCTGGGTTCCTTCCCATCCACCATCCAGAAAGGGATTCTAGTGTGCAGACACTGTAGGTGTGTAGTCGAAAATACACTCACAATTCAGCAAAACTCAAGGATTCTGAGTTGTCAAGCTTCAAGCTCATCACTTTGATCACCAACTAGTCCTTGAGATCTGGTCATGTGCCGACCTTCAGAATCGCATTCCACTTGGCCAGGTCTAGCGTTGCTTCCTCCCGTGTACGGTAAACCCCAGTACGCAGTACGGGGAGCGGCGCGCGGGCAGTTCGCCCCCAAAACCAAAACATTACTACTTCCAGTAACTTACTAACTCAACTACAGACCTGGCAATTGTGCTACCGAGACACAGAGAGACCGGCCAGTGACCTGCAGACGCCTTGTTCTGACTGCGTAGCACTGTAGTACCTGCTAAATACTCTCTCGCTCTCAGTCCAAGATCAACCAGCAGGCCAACCAGCAGGCCAACCAGCTACTCAGCTCGGTAGAAACTTCTACAGTCTGGAGGGGGAAGTGCATTCCACACCATCCTAGAGCCTACACTAACTAGACAGTCACCTCCGTACTGAACTGCCGCCTGTCCCCCGGGTTGTGCTCTTGCATGCATGCAACCCTATAAACTCAAGTCAGCCAGGATTTACCTACTGTAACTACTCCGTACTAGGTACCTACCTACCTACCTACCTACCTACCTACCTACCTACTATGCCAGCCGTCTCCCTCTTCAACACTCATTGACACTTTTCAACAATATACTATCGATAAATCATGGACCATAACTATTACTTAACGCCCCAACCACAACGATACTCGGACACCAGCATTGGAAATGCAGGGATCCAAGAATAGCCACTGACAGCAGAAAATTCACAGGGGAAACGCACGCAGCCTGAGGCCCTACTATCAGCAATAATTGCCCCAATTATTCCCACCCAGCACCAATAATATATCTTCCCCGTCCTCTAATAGCTTGTCCAGTCGGAGACCACACACATCCTCCTCCGCAGGTAAGCACCATCCATCCCTTGAAACCGGAACCGGCCCATACATTCCAGAGCCTGGATGACTGTAGTTTTCTAAGTACGCAGATGCTGGAACAACTTACCCTGTGCTCAGCCCTCCACAGAAACCCCAGCAAACCAGCGTGGACAACCATATCGACATCTTCAACAACACAACACTGCCTGACAAAAACGAAATCTCGATCATCATTTCCCAACTCGTGCAAGATCGATCCACCACCGACCAAAGGTCCCCTTCCTGTAGGGCTGGGCCCGAATAGTACTGTACCTTGAGCCATAAGTCATGGGATAGAACTAGACCTGTTCCGTATGATATACCCAGGATCTCCCCGCGGAAATCCTACCCGGGATGACGGTGACAGTTCGAGATCATGATGTCCGCCATGTTTTATCGAGTATGAAACAATCTACAACTACACCACTACGCAACAACCCTCATCCCACCAAAATCCACCAAATATAGTAGATTCAGCTGCGCGGACTCTCCTTACTAAGAGACACGTAAAAAGATAGACACCAGCCAACTGCAACAACAGCCAAACAAGCCAGCATCAAACTCCCACTCAACTATACCATGCTCAGCACAACACACTAGGTATATATCCTCCATCCCGTCCCATCCAATCCCAACCTTCAAAAGCCCACACCATCGATCCCACAACTTCCACCCCGAAACCGAAAGCCTCCAGGGTAACATTCTCCCAAATTCCCCACCAAACTTACTTCCAACCCCTCATCACACCCCACACATCACTGCACCCTCAGCCAGAAGCATAGGTAAGCCTTTGATAGGATCCAAGGTCAAGCTTTCAGGCGTTCCGAGCTTACGACTGGACCCATCATCCACGGCATGGCCTAAAAGAAGAAAAGAATAAACCCGCCGATCCAACCTGACCTCTTGACCAGCTGCATAGCACACAGCAACCAACCACCAAGTCATCCTCATGTACCGTACTGCAAGACAAACGATGGCAAGCGAGGAACTAGAAAGGAGATCGGATATCACCCTTCACGCCCTCCAGCAAGCCCCAAATCCCACCACCTCCAATATCACCAACCCTCCCCCTAAGTATCCCGCAAATCCCCTGACTGGAGAACGAGAGCTCGCAGCCCAGGAGAAACCTACCTAACCCACCCTGATACAACCAGGACGGATGCATACCTCCCTTAGGTTCTCAGGCCGCATCCCATCAGTTTGGTATATAGTATATCCTTCCCAAGCGCGGACGAAGTAGCAAAGCTTTCAAGCCACGAAGGCATATCATAAAAAGACAACACAATAGACAACCAACCAACCAACCAACCAACCAACCAACCTATATACACCACCATACCCAATCCCCCGAGCCACATACATACAATTACAACAGTACATACCCCCAAGCCCCCAAACCCCCAAACTCCAAACCCCCAAACCCCAGATCAACACAGTATAAATATCAGGTTACCTTAGTATCATCCATCGCCTACTCCCTCCGTCTCCCCTCCCCCTCTACCCCCCAAAACAATCCAATCCGACAAAATCATATATCTCACCCACACCACCCACTGCACCTCACGACCAACCAAACCCCGGAACCAGAACCCTCACCCCTCACATTGTCCTACCACCCAAGGAAACATGATAGGCTCTAGTCCCCCCGGGTTCCAAGTTCAACCCGCCGCCTGCAGTGCCTATCCCAGAGCCCCCAAACAAAAACCAAAAATGTGGCTGTGTTGCGGCGGGCGAACGTTCTCGGGAATTTTGCTGGGTGAGTAAGGGAAACTGAGATCGTTGTCTGTAAGTACATACGTGAGGGCATGTTATCTTGTGGGGAGGGGACGGATTGTCGATATGATATAATTGGAGCCATGCTTCGAGATTGAATGTTGGTTGGAATTCGGTTAGGGATAGGCGATGAAGAGAGAGATTGGAGACGACAAGGATGTAAGGCTTGGTAGGGGGTACTAGCTTACTGACAGTAGGATGCTTTTTATACAGTGCTGAAGAGGAGCTAGAACTGACAGGCTGCGGAAGTATAGACAGTGAGGTCAGTCGAGAACCTCCGACAGACGCCGACAGCGGCTATACTTCATCTGGCCGACACAGGCAAAACCAGTCAAGAAATTAAATTGGAAATGACTACACACACACACAATGCTAAGATTATTCAAGGAATCTATAATTCTATATACCAGGAGCCTAGAAAGACAGATCTAAGACTTAATTCGTGATATGCGGCCGGACAACACCCGCCACGATACATGCGCTAATCTCCAGGACAAAGCAAAAGACAAACCAGCGTTAACCGCGACTCCGTGGTCGGGGAGAGACGTGCGAGATCGGAAAAGGTTCTATTTCTACAAGTGGTATGCATCAAGAAGGATCAAGCCTCGAACATCACGGTGAAAAAGACAAGGAAAAACAAAGAGAGTGTAGTAGTGTCCGGGCTGGCACCTCGATCAAGCCACCGAATTGAGGCGAAACCTTGATCGAGCCATAGTCCCGAGTTTCTCGTCCGCTGAAAACCACCAGTTCCCAGTTCTTTGATCGACCGCGCTCATTCCTTGACTCCGCCGATGACAACGCCGAGTATGAAACAAATGATCAATCAATAGAGAACAGAAATGCCGAAGGAGGTCAGGGTTCCGAGAAAAGAATTGATACACCCGATCCAATCCCTTATACGTCTGTCCTTGTTTTCAGCTATATCGTCGTCGACATTCGAAGTAATTTAGCAAAGGTGTTGATAGGGGAGCAGCAGAGAGATAGGAAAAGCAACAGAAAAATAATAAATAAAGAGAATGAAAAATGTGCAAGAAGAGAAAAGCTATGCAGATTCCAAGGACCAGCCTTAGTTTCGTTCATATGATTTTTGATTGTCTGATCTCAAGGCTCAGTGTTGCCTGCGAACAGCAAAGTCCTTGATGCCTGCACCGCCACCGCCCTTGGGACCGAGCCAGACAATCTCGATCACGCTGTGGCCTTCATCTTCCTCACGCACATACCACTGATGAACATTGTCACCCACAACATAGGCTTCGCGCAACAACCAACGATCCTTGGTGACACCGTCCTGATCCCTCCAGCGGAGAGGACCGAGGCGGGCCTCATAACCGCGGGGATCTTCTTCCCAGGTCTTCTCGGCATGGTCGAAGTTGATGGCATCATCGGGGGTGTTCTCATCGTAAGTGTACTTGACAAGCGAGTATCCGTTGGTAAAGACCCAGAAGGTGCGGGTTGACCGTCCAGTAGCATTGTTGACGATCTCCTCCTGATCGAAGACCCAACGGCGAAGAACCGAGCGGCGACCTGCAGCTGCAGCCACAGTAGTCATCTTGACCACGTCCTTGGTGTACCAACTGTTCCAGTGGTGGAGAGACTCGATCTTGCGACCAGACTCGTACACACCATCGACTTCACCCTTCATATCCATCTGGTAAAGAGAGGGCCAGAGAGTAAGGGGGGTGTCTCCGTAACGCTGAATGCACTGGCCAAGCTTCTGATCACCCGGTTGCTCACCCCAAGACTGGCACTCATCGTATTTGTCCACCAAAACATCGAGGAGCGGCTTCGAAACGAAAACACCAGCACCGCCGAATGCGATGTGACCGAAAGTGTCCACCTGCCAGCTGGCCTCAGACAGGGCACCGATGTAGTGCTTCTTGCTCGCATCAAAGAGCTTCAATTCCTCCGCAACCGTAGGGAGAGACAGGAAGAAGGTATCGTCATCAATGAAGCTGACCCATTGGGTTTGAGGGCGCTTAGTCTTGATGTGTTCCGCAAACGCCTGCACAAGACCGAAGTAACGAGCGGTGAAATCGAGAGGGGATTGGATGAGTGTCAAATCCAGACCGCGGTTACGGAAGTAAGTCTCCTGCTTGGGAATGTCGTCGTCAGAATCGGGAACGAGCACGATCAATCCGACCTTGGTGTTGCCGTAGGAGTAGAGGAGGGATGGCAGCAGGCGATCGAGACGGTCGGCAGTGGTGGCGAGACCGAAAAGAAGCTTGTCAGTCTCGTCCACATCGTGATCAGCGGCGACATTAACATCGATGACAGGCGGGCAAGGTAGGGACGATTCCTTGTTATCGGGCGAGACGACCATACCGCGCTCCATAACGGTCATGGGAGGAAGAACGGGAACCTCGATGCTCTCCAATGAGCTGAACTCGGCCTTGGGGCTGACATGGTGAGGACGGAAATAGGCACGAGTGTAGTTCTTGCGTGGGAGCCATTCAGCCATAGGCAGAGGAGGCTGGATATTGGGGTCAACATCGCAGGACTTGGTCGACGGCGACGTGGGCTGTAGCTGAATTTGAGGGGAGGTCGTTCCAGCGACGTGATCGGCCGGCTGCTTGAAACGCAAGAAAGCCGCCCGATCGAAGCGCTCAACGCACCAGAAGAAAAAGGCGATTGAGAAAAGGGCAATCAGCGGAACCGCTGTTTTCATGCGAAACACCGGCATTTTCGGGGTCTTTGTTCCGTAGTCTTTGAACATGAAACAGATGCCACCGAGTTTGATTATTAGACTTTATTTCGTGATATTAGGACGGCTCGTGAAGAGAGAGTCGTCGTCGTCGTCACCGATCTCGAATCTCGTCAACAATCGTTGGGAGAAGCGAATGTCGGGCGGTAAGTTGCTGCAACGAAGGGAATTGGCGAACAGATGACCAAAGTATTCTCTACTGCCGGGAGAGACTGTCAACGAAAGGCTGGAAGCGTCGAGACCTGCGACACGGTCACAGAGATGGCGATTTTAGCCCGAATAGAAGGTACTGTGTGAAGCGGAGGAAAAGGTCGCAGGGACAGCGAAGTTGTTGAGGCGAGAATGAAAAGTGGCCAAAAGGGAAAATCGGGCCGACAGGAAAACGAGTCCACCAACACAACTGGACAAACGCGCTCACCAAAAGGGAGAAGATGAGAGGTAGGAGAGGTAGAAGGAGGAGGAGAAGAGGGGAGGGGAGGGGATTGTTGGTTGTCGAGTGTTGCGGGACGGAGAAGGGAAAAGGAGAAGAAGAAGAAGAGGATGAGGAGGAGGAGGGGCGCTTGGAAGTGAATATTAAGAGCGAGACTTGGAGAAGGACAGGAGAGCGAATGTCGGACCGCCTGAAGAGTTGAGGAGAGCGAACGATAGGCAACATTTAGATTAGTTTAGTTCAGTTAGTTTCTAGCTGGATCCCAAGTGGGAATGCCGAAGATTGGAACTGGACCACGGGCTGGGTTTCGATGGGGCCAAAGCTTTTCCACTCTCTGCACTTCTTTTTCTTTTTTCTGTTGCTTTTTTTTTCCCTCCCCCTACCGAGTTAAATTAATGCGCAATCAATAAGCTTGCTCGCCCGTCGCTGGAAATTACCCTTTACCCAATTTTTGATATTCTGTACCAATCAATGAGGTTTTGAGGGTCTCAGTTTCGTCGGGATTCTCTTCCCAACTATCGTATTGTTCTTGGTTGCACTGCAGGGTCAAATGGAAGAGACGCGAGTGTGTGTGTGAGTGTGTGAGAGAGAAAGAGAAGGACAAAAAGAGCCAGCCAGACACATAGGAAAGAGCTGTGAGGGGCAGATTGAGACAATAGTGAAGTGGTTCTTATCCTCTTCCTGTCTGGCACCTTCCCGCAATGGTGTAATCTACATCCGTTTCTACATACACAGTACTATCAATGCTCCGCTCGTATAAACCTCCGCGGTCTTTTCTTCGCGCTTCTTTCTACCGTTCTCCCTTTACGTAGGTTAAAGGCCTTCTTTCCTGCTGCTTCTGGTGCAGATCCTGACTTAAGAATAGAGGCAAAATTGGCGATGGCGGATGGGTCCTTTTTTGCTGCTCCCCACTCCTCGTCCGGTGCCTGCCCGTATTTTTCAATTCCGATTACCGTTGCAGGACCCTGGCCATTCTACAGACCGTCCTCGAGACGCGTTGAAGCCCACGATTTGTAGGCTGATACATCCATGGTCATGTCTATCGCCGATGGAGAGATTGACATTGACAAGACGAAAGTGATAGATAGAGTATGTATTCCATGGATGGCATGTTCCAACAACCGTCAATGCACTTGGCGTTCCCCAGGTCCTTCTCGACTTCCCCGTCTCGCAATCCTTCCGAGACCCTCAATGCACCTTTTTACATACATGCATACAGATACCGATGAGAAAGAGCTCTCCCTTGAACAGAATCAACCGGTCAACCACCGGAGAAAGCCGACCAGAACGGATCGAATAAAGACCACCTGTTCTTTTTTAAACTCCCTCGTGTTTCTCGGGTATTCTCTACAGATGTCGTGATGTGGCCCACTATGGCACGAGACGATGATTGTGTTTGCAACATAGTACATGTACACCATGTATGAATGAGTACTTGTATGCGCGTACTCTGCTTAGTGACATTTGCCCTCGCCGACACATTCGAGATCCCTGATCGATTGCGTAGTCGTCAACGTGCACGCCGAGAAATCTCAGACAGTCGATCGCCCGCTGCTGCCTTGATCTATCTATCCCAAACCCGGGCTCTCCCGTGTTACAGAACAACGGTAAGTAAGTTAAGTATCAGATGATGGAAGTGACAGTGACAGCTTGTCTTTTTTGGGGGGGTGGAAAGGGGGGGGGGGGATATCGTGGGTGGCGGACAATAAGAATGGGCTTTTCTTTTGTGCTTCGCTCCATCCCGGAAGGGTTAAGTTGCGATGGCTTCTCGGAATGTTCCAGTGGTGAGTTCATGAAAAGCGCAGCCACTGCCGTATGTGAAAATGTACTGGATTCTATTCTTATCGTTATCGTATTTCGCCTTGCTTGACTCTTTCAAGGTTTCTAACAGTGCATCGATGAGTCGGTGGCTGCAGGTTCAAGTTTTGCTTCTCTTTTGTTTCTTCTACCCGGGGGGTTTCCAACACCCCCCCACGGATTATGAAAAAAAATTGCAAAACAATTACCAGTGAGTGAGTGTCAGATTGTGCGACAGACAGACAGACAGAGCATGTTGGAAGCCAACTTCAGTAGTCAAGACTGGGATGAGCGCGGCGTGTTTGCTGCAACGCCCTTTTGGATCTGCGTGCAGTTTCCCGCCGGGCCAGCCACTCAGGGGCGACTTGTTAGGGGGATGGGCCAGTAGCCCCACGGGCCGCGTGTCCCATCAGGTTGATCATCTTGCCCTGTTGATGTGGAATTACAGTGTAAGTAATGCTGAAAATGTGAAAATGTGCAAAGGTGAAACTAGTCTCATTGCCCGTCAGCAACATTTCATCTATCCCATCAATTCCTCACTGTCGATAGGCCAGTCAGAATACACTCAGCACTAATCACTACCACCATTCCATGGTGCCCGTTATTGCGTAGGGACTGGGGGATCATTTCAATATACCCTCTTCAATCTGCTACCGCTCGGTCTTCCGTCACATACACACACGCTCCGAGTGTGATTTACTCAGCAGAATGGTACTCGAGTACACTTGTACCTGGAAGGACCACACCCAAGGGACAAGAAAAGTGGACTGACTACCTAGTACCTCTTCAATGTGAACGTTCTATCTATAGCAGGTTAACCATGGATACTTCTTCGGCCACATATTGAGCGCCTTACAACAATGTCTCCCCCGCCCGCCCGGCCGTGTCGCCGCCGGAACTGCGGCGCAGTGGCAAACCAGACGACCCCAGGCTTGAGCCTCACAGTCACAGGTGTATGGGTAATGGGCTGACAGGGCCAGAGGATTCGCCTCCGAGAATTCTGGACATGTACCTGGTGGCAGTTATGGTACACTCGTACTCCGGCCATAGTGGATCGCGATCAGCAAAGTCCAAACCATGAAACCTGAAGATTCAGAGTCCAATGATATACAGTAGACTTTCGGAGCCTGTTGTCTGGACGCGTGTACGCCCGCGACCTGCCACTGACTACTACGTACTATTGCGCCTACGAACTGAACCTTCATTGATGGAACTTTTCTTGTTGTGCATCCGATGAGGGAGGGGGTTTTCTCAGTCGACTAGGCGCATAGCCGGCTGGCCAAGTCTGGGGGGAAAGGGCACGTTTTATTCGGCTCAACATCGCAGACCAAATTCAACCATCTTGACGCGCGGTGAAAGAGAAAAAACAGATTTAACAGAAAAGGATCTACAAGGTCATTCCCTCTTTTGCAATGCCTGCAATGCCCTCTTGGGCGGGTGGCTATTGTCGACTCGCCAAAACTCAATGCCGGGTAATTAAGCTTGAACGCCAGCCTTGGCAGCTGTCAGGGACCCTGGAAATTTTGACGATTCGTACAGCTGCTGAGATCGATTGTCCATCTTGCTGGCTTCCGTCTGATGTACTGTAACTACTTAGCAGGTCTGTCCGGGTTTCCGACATGTCAGACCACATGCAGACAACAGCTCTGCCATCTGTCTTCCACAGTACATACATCAACTCTCCAAACAATCGTACAGGTTACGCAGAGTTAAAGGGAAGAGAAAAACCCTCCCCCTTCCCCCCAAACTTCACTCCAATTGTGGCCGTTCGGTCCCCAGCTGTCTGTCTATCAATCCTGAACAAAGGCAAGCGCCCCCCCACTGACAGACAAGACCCCCCACCCCCCCCCCATCCCCCATCGCTAAATCTGGAAGGATGAGCGGCTACTCAATCGTCAACGAACGCGCTTTTTCCACAACCGGACAGAAAGAAAATCGGAGCCCGGGATAAAAAAAGCAGATGGGCAAGCACAATTGCACCCCCCGTGTACGATGACATCAAGGGCAATTGGCAGTGGGCAATGGGTCCACAACTTTCTCTTTCTTCCATCTCCGCTCCGTACTAGCTACGTACAGTGTCCGCCGAGTTCAAGGTTCTCCCATTCAGGGTCCAAAACGGCTCAGGCTGTCCTTCTTCCCAAGGGTGCGGTTCCCGGGCCAATGGCCATCGAACCGGGACTTTTCCAACTTTGCAAAGAACGGGACGATGTTCTTCTATGCTATTCATGAATCTCTTGGTGGTTCGTTAAGAGTAATTGTAATTGTATAGTGTGTAGCTCGTCGCATGGCGGGCCTTGACGCGGTTGAGCGATAGACTCATTGCCTTGCTCCATGGGACTAGACTGTGTTGATAGAGTCTCGTCGTCGGTTTAGCAGCCCGCAGCCGATCCGCCGGGACTTTTCCCCTCCCTCCCATCCCGCCAGCAGTCAACAAACCGGGCGGGGTGTCATGCATAAAGGCATACTCTTGTGAGAAGACAGTCTCAGTATCACCTTGACGCGACGGAGTTCGTTCCGCCAACGACGTGGTGCATGCAGCTTCCCGGCAGTACTCACCACCTTAACGTTTCCTTAACATCTATACGGAGTATTCCATAAAGACCAGATATGAACAACACCAGTGGCAGTCCTCCGTATATAATCTCTACTCCAAACGCATACGTACTCAACCTCCTAATCACCTACTAGAAATACACCTATATCCATGATGCTATATCCCGCCATGATCGAGCCATGTGAAGGCATTCCTAACCTCCTCCAACCTCCTCTGTACCTAGTCAGGTAATCTACTTCCATATCACTCCCTCGGAACCATACCCGCACCCAACAGCCAGCAAACCGGTGAGCGTATACAATCCACTCTAGTACTTCTTCTTCTTCCTTCCAGGAAAAAAAGCCTTCCCTAATTTCTCCAATCACGGACATGCTAAGAACCTCCCACACCATATCCAGCAAATTCAAGTAAGTACGGTAGTTCCCCCCCCCCTCCCCCCCCCCTTGGGCCGCTGGGCGAGCCGACTATTGAAAGACAGCGTGTTTCAGATGTGATCGAACGTGGGGGGTGCGGGAGGGTGCGCGGCCCACTCGTTCTCCCTTTTGGGGGGCTGTTATTCTAACGCGGGCGGACACTTCTCTGCTTTTCTGCATGCTACTCGGCATGATGTCCCAGTTAATTTGGAGGGTGCGGGAAAGGTGGAGGATATGATTGAGGTAATGCGATGCGATTTCGGGAGTTCAGTTCGTGGGATGTGGTGTTCCTTGTCTTGTGGGTTTGGGTGTGGTGCCAGCGGTGGTGGATGTAGACGGGTGGAAAGGATGATGATGTCTGGGAACTCCGGCTGGTATCCTTCTGGGAAAGGAGCGAAAGTCAGATACGCACCGAAGGAGACAAGGTGTGCAGCTTGCTAGCTTGAATTCGGTGTTGATAAGCAGGTACATAGAACATGTACAGCATGTCTCCAGGTACATTCAGGTACAAGTGCTATACAGTGCAGCAAGTGTTACGGCCACGAGTGCCACGGAGCTTGATCCCATCTCACAAGCTGCACTAGCTGGGCTTGTCGCTTTGTCAGGCTGCATATGACATCTGCAAGATAGGGGATACAAGGTATTCCGAAGGTCGTACATCGGCTACAGAAGAGTGGGAGACAGCTCATGTGTCACCAAAGATCAAAGTTTAAAGTGCCAACTTGTGGATTATCAGTTCTATCAGCGAAAGCTCTATGATCATTAAGTGTGTTCGTCAGACCGTGACTGTAGTAATACAGAGAGCATTTACAGCTACATCATTCCTCAAAAGCACCCTCACGATCCTCGAACGTCATGAATTCGTGGTCGGTGGCCTCATCTCCCATGATAGCCTGCCAGGCATCCTTGACCGTGTCAATCAAAGCATCATCGAAAGCAAGGTCAAGGCTTGGAGGTGGAAGGCGGATGATACGCTCAACTGGGTTGGCAGGCTGAGCGGAGCGAGTCTCGGCTCGTCCCAACTGAGTATAACGGAGCGACCAAAGAACTTGCGCATTGGGACCGCCGGCCGATTCGAGAAGCTGCTGTACAGCAAGATCAATCAAGGCCTGGCCATCGGACCCGGGCATGTTAATGCTACCATAAAGGACACCTGAGAAACATATTAGCAAGATGTTTTAAACAATCATGCAGCAGAGAAAAACAAAGATGTGGGGTGCTCTTTATCAGTCTTCGTGAAGTTTACATCAACAGTGATCAGGCAATGTAGATAAGTTTTGAAGATAAGTCATCATAAGAGCAGAGGGGTAGGAAAGGCAGGAGTCAAAAAGGATTGGGAACTTACATTGTCCTGTTGGGCACTCGCCCGTCTCGCTAGAGTGAACCAGAATGTAGACCGGAGGCGAATCATCAGCCCGCCCAAGAGAAGCACCAGGAAAAGCGACAACCGCCCCAACAGGCACCAGTCCGCCCTCCGCCGTGGCCGGAAAGAGGCTCTCGAGGGAAGATGAAACGACCAAGATGGACCGGGCTACTCTGTCACAATCACAAGACAAGCGAGCTGCTTCAGGGAAATCCCAGTTGGAGCCGACAACAAACTTGGTCTTGATGACCTCGTCATTGGATAGCAGCAGTTGAATGCGAGAATCTTCATTCGTGGTTTCCTCCACGGGAAGTTCCAGTGACTGAATGCCAGTATTCAGAACATAAACACCACCACCCACGGCAAGGGCGCGGCACCCGACCTGAGAGATCTCGGAGCCACCACCCCACTTGACCGCAAGACTTCCAAAGCCAGAGCCATAGACACCCAACGAGGCCAAATGCCTCTTGATGCGAGTCACGGCAAATTGAGCCGACGTCTGTTGGGGAGAGGCTTGCGATAGACAGAGGGAAAGCAACGGTGCATGCAGCTCCTCCGGCACCTTGAATTTGGATGTCAGATACTCTGTCAAGGATGCATCACCAACGTCCTCTTCCAGCGACGAGCCTTCTCCCTCAGCTTCAACAGCGCCCAGTTGAGGCGGCCCGATATGACGAATGAACCTCATCAGGGTTCGTTTGGACTTCACGCTGATCATGTCATCCGCAAATATGTCCTCACGACTGCCCGGGACGCGATACAATCGCTTGTCACCGCTATCGCCAGGTCTGTGGATCCACCAGCTGCCGACGGCTTGAAACTCAAGCTGTCGGTGAACCTTGGACGAGACCAAGGTCGGAAGCAACTGCGAGCGGGCATAGATAAGCTGCGGAGACAGCGAGAGAGTGTATGCTCGAGAAGCGGACAACTGCGTACCGGCCTCAGAAGATCCATCTCCTGGGCGTACGCTAGCATCTTCGAAGGGGTGATCACCAGTCTCTTCACTTATCCATACCCGTCAGACAGTGCTCAGATTGTAGCTAGAGAACGATGGACATACCACTGTTGACTCTATTGACCCACTCCTCGGCTTCCTGAAGGCTGAATGCAGCTTCGGCGCCCCCGTAGTAGGAATTCCTATCAACGTGCAGGACGTTCTTACCCGACCGAGACAGGGCCCTGTCAAGCACCCAGCAGTCAGCGATGCAGTTGACAAGCACCTTCATTGAATAGAACTCACAGTGCTAGGAGAGACTGGGCCAGCCCAGTGCCAGAGATTGTTACATCCCACGGCGTATCCGCTAGTGACTCCATTGCGATGATGACTTGGCAGCATACAAAGCTAGAATGAGGGGCTTAGTGTTGTAGTGATGTGTGTTGAGCAAAGCCAGCTGCCGTCACGTTGGATGACAAGCTGTTGAGCACCTTCGTAGCAGGAATATCCAGCCCATGGGTGGTGCAACCCAAACCATTCGTCTCGAGAACGAGAAGGTTTTTTAGGGAGAAAAAGAAATCCAAGGACGCGCGAAGAAATACATGACCCGCCGTGGTGGATCACGTGAGGGACATCACCGGACCCGCTCTAGGTGTCCATGGTGACATTTGCAAAAAAAAATGATACAAGTGCATCGAGTACCTCGGTGATCTGTATTTGTCTAGATAAAGATAATTATTGCGTGCTTAAGAGTATTCTTCACCAGCTATTCTGATAACACAAGACAAAGACAAGGAGCTATGATGAATGGATAGGTAAAGCTGGAGCTGTAATTTGCATTCGACACAAAACACAGCGCTATAGATCAAGCTCTGTACTCCTCGAAATCCAGCCAAGCTTTGCTCATCCCCTTAGAGTCCCTTCAGAGCTAGCTAGAAGTTCATTCTACTACATAGTACTTCGTATAGCAGAGGAGCTATGCATTGTTGCATCATACATGGAATACACGTGCCTCAGGCTGCGAGCCAAAGCACTAATCCCGATACGGTTAGGCGGCATCTGGGAGAACCGCTTAAGGAGCAATTCTCCCACAACGTCAGGTTTCTTTCTTCTTCACACCACTCCTAGTGCTCTGCACAGGCTTACTGCTGTCTCAACCGTAGCAGTATGTCGTCCGCGGACAAGCCTTCACTGGTCCTTGTCTTATTAGGAGTGGTAGAAAGAATCTTCACTCTGTATCTGCTGCTCTGGATGGTAACATCTGATGGAAGCGGTTCGTTTTGTAGTGATACATTCCACTCATCTAAAATCATCTGTCTGTCTGCGAACTACATGAGTGTACCTTCTCTCCTTCGCAGATAGCAAGCTGTAGCTTCTGTACCTCAACAATTGAGCCATGTATCGCCGTGATGGAACCGAAATATGGCTGTCAGTGCTGTGCGTGACGCCGCCAATAGCGTGGTTACCGGCGCCAGGATGTTTCTCAAGCTCTGGTCATCCTGACCTCCATATGGCCCGACGACTGTCCTGTGTTCCACTGGCAGGAAGTAGACATTGCTGGGATGTGTCAACGGAGCTCTTTAGTCCAATCTGCCTCGCAGTATTCGATGTTCCCCCACAACGATCTCACTCGTCCGTGCCTTCTTCCACGACCCTGGCGCGGATGATCTTGACCTCGTCCATCGGTCTATCCTCGCCATTCGTCTTCACGAGACCCATGCGCTGGATCACCCTCATGCCGCTCTTGACGCGGCCGAAGATAGTGTGCTTTCCATCCAGCCACGGCGTCGGTGCCAGCGTGACGAAGAACTGGCTGCCATTGGTGTTGGGACCGCTGTTCGCCATGCTCAGGATGCCAGCTCCGGTATGCTTCAGGTTGGGGTTGATCTCGTCCTCGAATTTCTCGCCGTAGATGGAGCTTCCTCCTCTTCCAGTGCCGGTAGGGTCGCCAGTCTGAACCATGAAGTTGGGGATGATGCGGTGGAAAATGACATCGTTGTAGTATCCTCGTTGCGCAAGGGTTGCGAAGTTCTTACACGTCTAGATGGTATGGCATGAGTCAGCTCAGAAGAACCTTGAAGTGTGCGTAGTGAGCTTAGTCTTTCTGTGACTGACCTTGGGCGCATGCGCATTGTAGAGCTCGACAGTGAACGAGCCCTGGGACCAGTTAGCAGCTTGAACTTTCTGGAAAGGCTTCGCCATAGACATACCATGCTCGTATCAAACGCTACATCAGTGGCCATTGTGAGAGAGAAGCTAGTACTCGAGTACTGATATGCGAATTTCTGGAGGGGAAGGATGGGACATGCAAAGGTGGAGTGCGGCGGGAAAGTGAGGATTGGGCCTTGGCGTTGCATATTCACGCGGAACAATGACCGCATCCCAAGATACTGGTAAACACACTGCTTCAACAGCTATGGCCTGAGCACTTTCTGCCCCAACTTTCAGAACAACCATTTCGGCCCCCTCACATAGGCAGCATATCTCATAGTTCAGGCATCCCACCCCTGCTCCAGGCCTCCGCAGCCACCATGGACGACGTCAGCCCTTTCGCGGAGATCCTGGGCCAGGTCATCTATCAGTTTACCCTCATCAAGCCTCTTCTCCCAACCTACGGTCACCTCCTCCTCTCCGCGATCTTTCCTATCTATATCGGCGCGCATGCATCGTTAGCGAAACCGCCGTCGGCCACAAAGCCCCCCAAGAAAACACAAGACTCCGAGTACGAATCGGATGACGATGAATCGGAGGAGGACAACAAAAGCAACGGCCACAAGATGGAGGGTCTGGCACCAAGCGACGCCTTGATGTTCCCTCTCACAGCCGGACTCACACTCGGAGGACTGTATCTGTTCATTAAATACAAAGGGGCTGAGACGCTGAACAAGATCCTTGGTTACTACTTCTCGCAGATGGGGCTCTTCTTCGCCATAGCGTTCTTGAAAGACTTTCTCTCTGTCGTCAGATCCTTCGTCTTCCCAAGGAGATACAGCTCTGCTGGCCGAACCTGGAAACAGAGACCCTCCGAGAAGGCTTTCATCGCCGCCAAAGACGACCCAAACAATCCTCAATCGGCAGACAGTCGGCGTTCTCCCCTTCCCGGCGTCTTCAGCCGAATTCCACTCCCTGGTGTTGTACGTACTGCGATCTGGAAATTTCGCAGCACGCTATACTGGCGGGCCAAGCTTCGCGTTCATGTGCATCGACTTGTGCGTGGTGAAGTCTGGCTGGATATGCTGGATCTCCTCAGTACCCTCCTGGCGTTGCCCGCGATCGGCTACTTCACCTTCGTCACCAAGCCATGGTGGCTGACCAACTTCTTGGGCTTCAGCTTCTGTTACGGTACCTTGCAGTTCATGTCTCCGTCGACCTTCGTGACCGGATCGCTCATCCTGGGATCCCTGTTCTTCTACGACATCTACTTCGTCTACTTCACCCCGCTGATGGTGACAGTCGCCAAGAAACTCGATGTGCCCATCAAGCTTCTTTTCCCGCGGCCTCCGGTCTCTGGCGAAGCTCCGGACACCGTGTCGCTGGCTATGTTGGGCTTGGGCGACATTATCATCCCGGGTATGATGGTGGGGCTGGCCCTGCGCTTTGACCTCTACCTCTACTACAAGCGGAAGGGCTTGCAGAAGGCTCGGGCGGAGGGCAACGGAGTGGAATTCATCAAGCCCATATATCAATCCGCCACTGGAGGCTGGGGAGAGCGCTTTTGGACGCGGTCCGTGGCACCGAAGGAGCCTGAATTGCAGCCCCCATACCACGATGCTCGGTCTTTCCCCAAGACGTACTTCAAGGCCAGTGTTGTCGGATACTTAGTGGGGATGATCGCGACGCTGGTGGTGATGCAGATCTTTGATCATCCTCAGCCCGCTCTCTTGTACCTTGTCCCCGGGGTCCTGATCTCTTTGTGGGGCACTGCCTTGGTTAGAAACGAGATCGGTGAGATGTGGGAGTTCAGCGAGGAGGACGAGGATGATGAGGAGAGCGACGAGAAATCAGAGGACAAGAAGGAGCATCCCGAACGCCAGGAAAATCTGGGCTTCTTTTCTCGCATTCTCTCCTATTGCAAGAACTCCGACGGCGGCCGTGCTGAGACATCCGAAGAAAAGGACAAGAAGGCGGAAGGTGATGATGCTATTGATGACGATGATAAAGACTCCAACACATCCAGTGACAAAGAAGAGGAGGCCAAAGACTTCGAATTGTTCACAGTCTCCCTCTTCTATCCCAACAAGGCGAAGAAAGCTCTCAAGTCAAAGAGTCCCGCGCTCAGCAGTAAGTCGAGTGCGGCGGACGAAGAGAATTGGTCGGTTGTGGGCGCAGAGGGTGACAGTGAGCCTCCAACCAAGCGTCGTCGGCGAAGTCCTCGCCATGCAGGCGCAACCAGTCCTTGAAAGAATCGTTGAATCAGATGCATTGTTGGAGTTGCGCACTCGTTACGTTTTAGGTTGCTGGTGCTTGTTGACTTACCCTAAAATATTAGATAACTGACCACGAGGGAACGAGAAGAAAGCAATAAGAAAAGAGATGACAACGAATCTGGTATCATTTACTGTAACACTAGCTATTTTCACGCAAGTTAGAAGAATAAAAGGAAGGAGAAATTTCAACACTGCTCCAAGATCAGCTTCAGACTCTCCCATCTCTCCGCAGCGATATCCACCAACTGCTTCAACTCCCTCCCATCCACCGCCCACCCACCATTCTTCTCCATCTTAACAATCACCGTCTTCCCCATCTCCCGATCCACCACCAAACACACGCGCTCCTGACTCAACCCCTCCTCATACCCATCAGGATCCGCCAAGATCCACCGCCGCTGCATACCCCTCCGCTGATCCTCCTCAATCTTCTTCTCCTCCTCCGCATCCGGCACAATCACCGCCCTCCACCCCGCCGCCGCATCCGCCTCAAACACACAGAACGAGCTGGCGATTGGCAACCCCCGCAGAGACAGCCTCGTCGCCTCCGCCACGGTCTCGGAGCACACGACCATCTCATTATCAGCATCCCACCACGCGCGCGGCAGCCGGGTATCCCGCAACGCCGCCAGGACCGCCGCCCACGCCGCGTCAAACGCATTCCCCGCCAGCGAGATGATCATGATATCGATATACAGGACCCAAAACGCCTTGATCTCCTTCCCGTCATTCTTCTTCTTCTGTCCCTCATCATCTGCATCAACATCCATATCCCCATCTCCTCCAAACGAAGGTACCTGATACCAAACCCGCAGATCCTCCGCCCGCACCAACCGGGTACTGTGCAACAGCCCCAGAATCTGATGGGAGAGGGACTGCGCGAGGGCCGAGGGCGGCGCGCCCGGCACGAACCCCGGCGCGCAGCCGGTGCTCAGCGAGAGGTTCGGCACCAGGAGGTTGAGGTCTTGGATCTGGGATTCGTCGGCGTCGGCGTCGGCGTCATTCTTGGTCGTGTTCTGGCGATGTTTGGCACCGGACGAAGCGTGCGACACGCTCCACGAGGCGATGTCGCTCGTGGGGAGGAGTTCGGCGCGCACGCCGCAGACGGCGGTGGTGTCGCCGACGCGGACGACGGCGCTGCCGTTCGTGTGGGTGAGGGAGCCCGTGTTGGCGGAGGTGGGCCGGAACTGCGCGGGCTGGCGGCCGTTGGCGCGGAGGGAGGGTTGGTTGCTGGCCGCGGGCGGGGAGAGGTGCGCGAGGAGGTAGGCGTGAGGTTGGAGGCGGGCGAATTGCGAGGGGGGGAGGGTCAGGGCTGGGGGCGGCGCTGAGGAGGCCATGATTGCGTTTTGAGGATGGTGGAGAGGCTCGTTTCGTTGTTGGTGCAATGCTGTGTTGGTAGCTGTCAAGATTGTATAGAGGGATTGGGAAGAGATGATGCGCTGGTTTGAACAACTCTCTGACTGTGTGAGTGAAGGTTCGTAGGTTGGTTTGTCGGTGGATTCAAACTGCGTTGCATTTTTCGGCGGCAGAATTGTGGGGTTATCTTTGGGCGGTGAAAGGGGGGAGCTCTAGTAGCCCAGCTGCTTAGCGTGTTAGCGGCACTAGTCTCCATAGATCGAGATCTAGCTGCTGCGATAGCCTATCTGTCGTCCAAGCAGTTTAAGGTGCTTCTTTACTCTATCGAGCCTAGAATATCTTGTTCGTGGATTTAAGCTGTTGGAACACATGTAGTTTGTCATTGCCATGAAGTAGCTTAATTGAGTGGATCGATCCCTATGAGTTTACCAAAACACAATAGTGCTAAATCCTATACCTAGGTACTCTTGATCTCGCTATGCTATACTTCTTCGCAGCATCCAAGTACACCCTTTTAGGCGGCGAGTACAGCGGAAGAAAGGAAACCGCAAAAAAGAACATACCCGGGGCTGGGATTCGAACCCAGGCCTGTAATGGTGCGGATGGGTTTACCCCGAACGCAACTGCCGTGCTGACCGCTACACCACCCCGGGTCTCGTTGGCAGTACACGGCCAGCTCTTGACAACATGCTCCCCAGGTGTAAGTCAAATGGCTGCAAAAAGCGTGCGCAGCAGGCCCTGGTAAAAACACAATATACTGATATTGTGTCGATTGCGACTAAGCCATTCACTCAATACGAGACCGAGCGTTTCGGACCCTGATTGCGCCTTATGTAGACCCCAAAAAGTTACCACGCGTATTCCACCGTTTCCTCCTTCCTCCCCAATATCCACATTGTAAGTATCGTCACTGCGAGGCAGGAGCGTTGGCGCAAGTGCAAGGGAAAGGATAGGTGCCATGAGATTTCGATGGTGATTTCTGAGCTCTGAGGGCTTCGCGCGCGGATTGATGGAGCAGAGGAAGCTGAAAAGACGCAGAAAGACAAGGTTGCCGAGGCTGGGATTCGAACCCAAATCTCCTCTCATGGCGAGAGGCGTGTTACCAGTTACACCACCACGGCGATTGTGAGCCGGCTGCCGAGGCTGGTAGCCTTAGTCGGTCCCACGCCTAGACAGCCCTTGCTCTCGAGCGCGGACTCGTTTCAGGCGCGAGCTGCAGAGAAGCCACGATGTTCGCCCCGGCTGCGTGGTTACCGTCTATTGAGGGGCTAGCAATAAGCGACACTGACCTGGCTATATTCTGCGCTCCTTCCTGCGATTCAAAACTGCGTGGTTGTCTGATAAAAGACGGTTGTTCTGGAAAGCTGCGAAGGACACAAAAGGCAAAAAAGCGCCGCTACTGGGACTCGACCAGATCTCGCCGAAGGTAGCGGCGCGTCCTACCATTGCACCACAGCGGCCATTGTTAGTGAAGTATGCTTGACACTTGTAGAAGCCACCCCCTGGACTAACTGTTGGGACTGCTATTTCAGATGAAACGCTTCTTTCCGTAGCTTGATAGAGCTCGACAGACACGGCGGTTTGATAGCAAGAGCCTGGCTTGGGCAGCTGTAAAGGAGAAAGAGACGTATGAAAAGGATAAAAACAAAGTAGATGCGACCGCTGCGACTCGAACCCAGGCAGCCTGTAGCGGTGGGCGTGCTACCCACCCGCTACACCATACGGGCAAGCGGAGGGCGGCGCGCTCGAAATTGTGGCCTACATCGACCGTAGGTGAACATTTTGGCAGGGCGAAAAAAGAAGTGCCAGTGCTGGGATTCGACCAGATCTCGCCCAAGCTGGCGGCGCGTTCTACCATTGCACTACACCGGCGATTGTTGGTGTAGTGCTATCCTTTTTAACATATACCGTGGCAGGCGCACCATTTCATGCAACCATGAGAAGAAAAGGAGGCCTGCCAGGCACTGGAAAAGAAATTCAGGGGGTTCTCTAACATGAACCTCTGGGGTTAACATGGTTTCCGATTACCCATACCAGCCAGGTGTCGATCAAGTAGAAAGCCAGTAGTAGGCGTGCTGATAAAAGCGGCGGCGGAAGTAGGGAAAAGGAGATTGCCGAGGCTGGAATTCGAACGGATCACCCGTGACCTCCCTGGCCCGAGGTGTATTCACTCATTAAAACACACTGGCTGGTTGTTACTGGTATGACGCGTCTCTTCATCGTCTACTGCCCAGGGGTAGCAGTGGATGCACTTTGAGGGGTAAGTCAATTTCGAAGTGAGTGTTAGTGTTCATAATAGAAGTTCAAGGCGCGTATGAAGCTTTCTAGAGTCGATGTCTTGGTGTTCATGATGAGAGATTGGTGTAGGAAGAGTTGAGTTGTAGAAAGAGATCAGAGAGTGATGAAATATTTTGAACATGGCGTGAGTTTCGTGGGCGGGGCGGGGGGCGGGACGCCGCGCTCCTTTATATAGGCGATGGTGGGTCTGGACCGTGCAGTCCACCGTAGAGAAATAATAGGCTGTCAATCGTTGTGGGTTCCAGTGGGTTGTGGAACACCAACACGAATTAGTAACTGTCTGCCACAGCCGAGGATCACATTCACCATGTCTATCACTCGTAGAGATGTGTGTAGCTACTCTAAGGTAGTATGTTTCCTATGACTCACGGCTACCAGGGATACACTATCTTCTCGGCATACTCAGTGGGTCGAGACACATATTCACATTAGTGACGGAGATCTATTGGGAAATACTTATGCTAATGACAGGCCTGACATGAACGTGAGAGCCTAATGTATTTAGCCTTGGGTCTATTTCAAATTATTCTTCTAGAACAAATCAGTTCAGGTAATATAAATGCTCGTAGTAAAGTACTCCAATATATGAATGAAAGATGATTGCGAAATTCGAACAAGCACAGCACAGGTAGAAGATGTGTGTTCTATAAAGTGTATGATGCAGGTAACAAACAGGGTATCCATGGTAATTCAAAACAACATGCCCAAACGATGCAACGCGTGACGGGACTTTGATATCACGATGACAAAAAACTGAGGCGATAGCAGACTAACGTTTTGCGTGATCCTCTTCAGCCTTGCGCTTTCTATTGAGGCCATCGTCGGCTTCGGAAAGCTTGGATTCCGAATCCAAGATTGGCTGCACTCCATGGTCCTCCTGTTCGTCTTCTGCCTCGACCTTCTCCCAGTCTTCATCGTCGTCTTCATTGACAGACTTGTGCTTCGGATTTATAGAAGGTAGACTGTTCCGAACCTGGGTTTCCACATGCACGTGCTCGTCATCGTTCCACTGCAGGATGAGTTTGACGATTCTGGCCCCAGAGGGTCTCAGGCGGCGGTAGTAATTTTCAACAACGCCGTCCTCTAATTGGAAGCCACGCGCAAGGTACCATTTCAGACCGTCTTCATTGGCTTCGTGCACGTGTGCCGTGACAGTGCGAATGTTGTAATGTCTCACCAGGTCGGAGACTTGAGGTGGAGCTTCTAGATTCGAGGACGCAGAGGGAAGCGAGGAAGTATATAGTAGCGAGTTGAGCAGTGAGGCTGCAACTCCACACCCTCGATACGGAGAAAGAAGGTGAAGTGTCTGGATGTAGAGGTTGGTCGGTTCTTGCTGCTGGGAGTGGTGACGAGCCTGCAGAAATTTTGCGGCAGTGGAAGGCAGTCGCTCCAGCCGACAGCGAATCCCCCCGATGACTTTATCGGTACCAGTTGTTGGTGCCTTGAGATTGGTCGACGAAGAAGGTGCGGTCGATGCGGGCGCTGCAGCCACCGGGTGGTCATGGTAAATGGCCACGCGGGACAGCGACGCGATCACGGGGTCAGTGACCGTGGCTGTGTAAAATGAGTTCGGGTAGCGAATGGGCAGCAGCAACCCCGTGATCCGAGTCAGGGAGGGTATGTGAGCCGTACTCACGACTTCGACCGTGACGTGCGGGTGCGGAGTGGGGTGGCCTGATGCTATGCGCTGGGGGTACGCGGTCGGCTCGAAGGGCGTGTCTTTGGAAGAAGGGGGCTGCACTCTGGAGGGCAAGTTGAGTGAGAATGGATTCGATGAAGAGGACGAAGATAGACGGGCTGCTGGGTATACCGGCGGTCGAGCTTGCGCGGGTTTGGAGGAAGAAAACGTCGACACTGAAGCCTGAGGGGCAGACGAAGGTGGAGAGGTAGGCGCTTTGGATTGATGCGCCTTTGCGAAGAATTGGTATGCCATGTCTGGCAAGAAATGGGCTGCTACAAGCAGCACGAGTTAGAGAGTAAGGATCAACAGCTGTTTATAGCAGCATAGGGCTATATGATCGATCAAAGAATAGACGAGAGAACGAGCAGAGAACGTAGGAGGGGAAAGACGCCAGAAGAGGGGAAACGCGCGATTCAAAGCGGTGGACGAGGAAAACGCGGAGATGCGATAAGATAAGATCGGGCGGTCGGACCGGGCTGGATGAGGCAAAGGCCAGCGCCGAAAGAGCCTCTCTCTTCACGGCCCCCCCTCAAATCCAGGATTGCCCCCTGGTGTTGCGCCTGTCGCTTGTTCTTTGGTCTTTTCTTGGCCCGTTCTCCCCATCGACTAGCTGCTTTGCTATATATATGATTATATTCTCAGGTATCCAGGTGAGTGGAGACTCCATGTTGGGATGACGGGCGTAGCGCGCAGTCCGCTGATTCTCCCTACCGTGCGCAGGCAGTTTCCCGCCTCCAGTTAATAAACGCCCGTCACCACTGAAAGTCAAATGGACAATACCTATCCTCCTTTTCACGTGTTACTCTTTTGAATCGACTGGTATCTCTATAGACCTACCCTCCTCTACGGCTTCGTCGGATTCGACCAACACACACTTGACTGTCTCTTACGACATCATCCCAATCGATCCGCATCCGTCGGCGACCAAAGAACTCCGAATCAAACTTGCTTGGACAGTACATACAACCTACATGAAGCTATAACATCGAAGTTCTTGGGGCTCTATCTTGCACAAAGACGGACTTTGCCATACTGGCCGACCTTTAGGGAGAGCCAACCGCACAAATTGGAGTAGGATACGTTGGTATCAAGGTACGTTCGGACTGTGGCTTTCGCATGACGGTCACCCTTGACAGAGCGTTATGGGAACGTTCTTATTTTCACAAGCAATTTGCTTGCGAGAGACGTTAATATCGACCGGCGCACTTTTGACGGTCGCCGCTGCTATTGTTTTCGTGTTCTTCTCTCATGTAGTTCACTCTTTGAGGCTATGCTGTTTCTAACGATCGGCACTTCAGAACACACAAATTACAACGATGGGCGAGTCAAACGGGGCTGAGGAACGGGCATCCTCTTTCCCTCCAGGGACGATAGCGAAACTAGTAAGCACCTCAAGCACGATAAACCACGCTTTATTCGCGCAGATCTATCGTCCACTAGTTGCGCCCCATTCTACACAGTGCTAATACAGTGCAGACCTGCGAAATCCTTAATGACACATTCTACAACATCATCCATGACATAGTCGCCAAAGTACACCGCGATGAGAAGGTTTCCCGCATGCGTTCCGCGGTCGTTGCTGCGCGACAGAAGGCAGATGAGGAGGCGACCAGGCGTCGCGAAGAAAGCGGAAAACCGGCCAGCGCGTTCAAGCCTGGCGATCTCGATTTCGAGGAACTCAAGGACATTCGCGTGGAAACCGACGGGGCCATCTTCGACGAGGGCAAGGTCTACTTAAAGGGCAACCCTCTACAAACCACCAAGGATATCATTTGTCCTGATTGCCGGCTGCCGCGCCTCTTGTACCCTGTGACAGGCGTCGGGGCTCGTGCCCCTCCCGACCCGTACCGCGAGTACTGCCAGAAGCAGCCGACGATCAGCAAACCTGGCCACGACGTCAACGGGAACCCATTCGTGACGGACAAGGTAAAACCTCAGAAGAAGAAGCAAGTCACCACCTCAAATACCCCTGGGTCGAGCCCACCCACCACCCCCGACGGCTCCTTCAAGCAGGCTGTACCGGAAAGAATATCGTTCCCAACGGTGAAGTGTCCGAACTGCCCAAGATACTTTGTCGTGACCCGCGTGGCGCAGCATCTGGACCGCTGCTTGGGCATCTCCGGCCGACCACTGGGTGGCCGCAACAAAACCCCCTTGGAGAACAACAGCAACGGCAGCAGCACGCCCGCCTCCGCTCCGCCCAAACGCCCCCTGATCGACGACGATGGCCCGCCGACCATGAACAAGAAGAAGAAACTCGGTGCTCCCAAGAAGCTGGCGGGGAAGAAGCCCGCCCCTCCCAGCAGCAAGCTCAAGAACGGATTAACACCGGACATGGCCGCTGCAGATGATGCATTTGGTGAGCCCGATATCAAAAGCGAAGCCAACGGGGACAATTCCTGACAGGAACTCGGGGCGTCACCTTTCTTTTGCTCTATGTCTTATAATCCCAATCCCTGTTGTTCATTTAACCACCCCCCCCCAATCCCCGCGATTTCTCCACCACTTTCACCACACATACCTCCTTTATACTCTTTACTTTGCTTTTGCCCCCACCTTCCAACCCCTCATACCTGGCAAAATTCCTTTCTGCATCGCAAAAAGAAATCCCGAGACATTTGGACATAACAGTCTCCCTTTGCCATAACGAAACCAACTCAACACTATTTTTTTTTGACGTAAATACCCGGCATTGTGAAAGGCGTCAATAGGCGGGAAGAAAACCTACTACTTCAGGACCACCGAGTTCACTCGCCCAAGAAGAAAAGGAAAAAGTCTTTAGGACATGATCGGCGCTGCCATTATTCTTCTTTGCTGGATTCTCTCTCTTTACTTATTCTTGATTTTTTTTTTGTTTGTTTTGTTTTTTTCCGTTCGGGTCACCTTCTGAAAGGTTATTGGGTGTTTGTTTTCCCTCATTCTTGTCGGACTTTGTTCTTAGGGATAGATAATCTTGCTCATTGCAACAACTTTGTATTGTACAATAAATGTCTTGGTGGGCCGGATTTTGGGGGAATCCCATGCTCCCGCGTTTGAGAATTGGGAATATACATCTTTGTCCTGCTTGTGGTTCTCTTATTTTCTCCGGCAATTCTGTAAGTTTATGTACAGAGTTGAACCAATCTCAAACCAAGCAAGGGGCCATCCACCACCTGACCATCATAGAAGCATCATGCGTCAATGTATCATTATCATAGGGCGGCATCTGCCCTAACCCTACGCTTTTCTTCCTCTCGTAGACCGTCCCCATCGTTGCGCATCAATGCATCACCACCGCCACATGATCGTTCATATACCGCCGCACATCCCCCAGGAAGCACGCCGCCAGGATCGCCACCCCGCCGAACCCGATGCTGGCATAGTACACCCACTTGTAGCTCTCTGCGAACGCTATCTGACCGGCCGTCACGACCGCTTCGTACGCCGCGGGGTTGCCGGCGATGCCGGGGATCGCGTCGAGCTCCTCGAGGAGCGACGCGCCCGTCAGCTGGATCGCTTCGGCGATGTACTGTGGGTTGGTGATGTTGAGCTGCGTCATCATGACGCCGCCGATGTAGTGCTCGGCGTTGGGCACGAACTTGGAGATGAAAATGTTGTAGTAGATCGTGTAGCCGATGCCGCCGCCGACGACACGGATGGAGAGGGTGAGGGCGGAGATGGTGGCGATTAGGTCCTATGGAGGCAGGAGTGAGGTGTTAGTTGGGTTTGGTCTGGGTTGTTGAAGGGGGATTTGGAGTGATTCGAAGGCGAGGCTATTCACAGAGCTGGCTGCGCGGTGGCATGATGCTGGGGTGGAAGAAGGGGGAATTGTGGGTTGGAGGAAGGGTGGGCAGAACGAGGGTTAGCTATGGCGATCTTACATCTGGACAGATGATGGTTGTCATGATGGATGCTGGAACGACGATGCCGCCGATTCCTAGGCCTGCAAGGACAAGAATACCCCATAATTGGTAGAGGTTGTCGACTCGGCCAATGGAGAGGGCGCCGCAGCCTGGTGGAGATTAGCGCTTATACATAGTTGCATTTTGGTTTTGTAGTACTTACCTGCTGCCATGAGAACGCTGCTTAGAATTAGAAGCTCCTTGTTGTGACCACGAAGCACACTCAGCAGCCATAGCACAATGCATGCACCGATTAGGATGGCAAAGCCGATGGGGATACTGCGAACACCCACGTCAACAGGGTCGTGGCCGTAGACGTTGAACGACTGCGTAGGCCAGAACATGAGGACGGAGAAGAAGTTCGCTCCGGAAATGAAGGTGATGACTAGCGTCAGACCCAAGGTCCAGGGTTCTTGCTTCAAGCGGCTTGGGAAGATGGGATATTTCGCGCCGTAGACTTCCCAGACTGCGAAGAGGACGAGGAGTATGAAACCGAGGATAAGCGGGACGAGGACGTGAGCGGTTTTCCAGCTGTACTGTGAACGTAGAGACGGAGGTTAGAAAGACAGTGCGAAGGAGTATCTCATGCTACGCTTACCATGTAACCACCCCATTGTAAGCCAGCCAAGAAGACGATGAGACCGGAAATGCTGAGGAATCCGCCGACAAAGTCAATACGACGGATGACTTCTGCCTTGCTCAATCCCTCGGAGTTTACTCGAGGTGGTGGGAAGTAAAAGAGCGCTGTGGCCAGTAATCCAAATCCATTCCACGCTCCGCAGAATGCGCCGACGTATCTCCAGCTGCTGTGTGCTGCAATGAGCTGGGCCCAGAGCACCGAGGGACAGAATGGTAAGATGGTGAAGATCAATACCGCCACATATTTGCCCCTCTGTCGCGTTGGTGCCATTTCAGAGGTCGCAGCCAGCGCAGTGAGTTCGTTGACACCTGCTCCTGCCCCTGCAATTGCCATGCCGGCTTCAAGTTGTTAAATGTATTCCACAGTCTGAATAGTGGCAACTCTCTGGCGAACGTACCAATAAATGTATTCATCGTGTTGGCTGTACTGCTCACGATCATACCAAGGCAGATGAGCGAGGCTCCGATGATGGCAACATATCGACGACCGATCAAATCCGACAGCGATCCGACGAAAGGACAGACGCCAGCGAGAGCAAGAAAATTTGCCAGGACCTATATGATACTAGTCGGTAATGAACAATGCCTCAGAGATCGTGGTGTAGTCTTACAAACCAGACCCATCTATCTGCCCCACCGATCTCTCGATAAATATAAGGTGGGATACCCCCTAACGAAATGTTAGACCACTGACATCGCGTTGGATAGACATCAGCGTAGCCGTACCGAATAAGTAGACTGGAATCTGACTTCCAGTCCATAGAAACGCCATTGCGGTGAAACCCATGAATCGACGAAAGGTCATCTAAAAGTCGTACAAGATCAGCAAGTTCTTGATCCAGCCAGTATTTGCTTCCTTTAGTTGAGGATTATACGCACTGGCACCTTCACTTCGCCTTCGATGTCCTCATCGTTGGAGTCTCGTCCAGCCACCTCCCGGTGGCTAAAATCACTCGCTGCATTGTCATTGAAAGATGAATGTGCTGCTGTCTTTTCGTCGACGCCAGCTTGGCTGCGCTGGCCTGCGACGTCCATAGCGTTTAATGTAGATGGAAAGAGACTGGGGAGAAATGTTGACAATGACTAGGTCCAATACCGCGCGGCCAGTGGTGGAACTGCGAATCCGATGAGAATCTGGTCGGACAAAGCAAGGTGAACTCAATTTATATAGGTTATGGCTGGCCACATTGATCAACAGCCAGCACCGGGCCTCGACCCTTCAGATACCCGGTGGGTGTAGATAGCGGAAGTAGCAGCCGTCATGACTCCCTCGCACATCCTTTGGAGGGGAGATGGACAGGCGGAGATGCTACCCCTTTGGGTGACAACCGAGGAAGTTGACAAGTTTTGTAGTGGAGTTACACGGCCTGTACCAGTCCGGAGTGACCGCTTGGTTCCAATGAAAATGTTAGTCTCCTTCCTCCTCCAGAGAAAATGCGGGGGGGCGAAATCGCGGGGAACGGGCGCTGCGGAGAAATCGATGCCACTTCAAAGAAAGCTTGAGAGGCCCACATGGTACAAGCTTCTTTGGCAGTCCTACAGTACAGATTCTGCGATAAATGATAATTGATAAATGAGAAGACAAGCATGGTACTGTACAACATGGAACACTCCAAGGACTTCCTAGACCAGACCTATCTGTCTGTCTCCAGGCTGTCGCGTATACAGCCCCGAAATGGATATTAAGCCGAGGCACCTCATCGTCAGATGAAATAATTATGGACAAGAAGCGAACAGACGAAACTCTAATTCTACCCGGTACGGACAAATCCCGTGACACACTCGCGAGGCTCATTCATGCCACTGTGCTAGAAGCGCTCCCCATCCTCACGGAGCTTGTAGTTCTTGGGGACGACGAACAATGCGCTGGCCTCGACGCACAATTTCCCAACCATATCACGAACTTCGCCTCGGACAAAGGCTTTGCGCTCCGTACTTCTCTCCTGATCCAGAGTGGCATGGAATGTGTAGAAGTTGTTCGAAAAGACCGGTGCCCGGTATTGGAGCTCGAGATTGGCCGTGACTCCGGTGCGTTGGGGGAGATTTCGGATTGCGACACGGCCTAGATGCTCATCAATGATCGTACCGAGCGCGCCTCCGTGGACCATGGTCGGCCACCCTTCCAGACCCGGCCCAAGGTATGCGACATTGACGGCCGTTTTTTCCTTGTCATTGTAAAAGACCCTCTGTACTCAGCCGTCAGTCAAAAAAGATGGTCCAACCAGGCCAAGCTCCACGCCAGGGAATGCATTGAGGTTTCACTGCGTCCGGTCTGGATCGTTGCATCATCCCAGCCCGGGGGTCGGACAAGCAACGTACCTGAAGTCCTATTCCTCTACTCCCTCGCAGCGGACCGGAGGTGAGCCTTTGCGTTTTCTCGTCCTCGGAGAAATTGCCGTAGACATCGGCCTCCACGTAGTCGGGGTTCGCTCGCAACCTCTGCACGATCGGCAGCCAGTGTTCGAATTTCGAATTGATCGCCTCGAGTCGTCCCTGATCCTCGAGCGTACCTGGTAGAGCGGGCGCGGAGACATTCTCATCCATCCAGCTGCCTATGAAGGCTGCGCCACAGGTGCCGAAGATTGCCATGTAGAGCAATCGTCGCGGCCATCGCGACGATCGGAGGGACGATGGCTGGGCGGCAGTATTCAGAGCTCTTGTGTTTGCACGCGCATAGCGTGCAACTGATTGTGATACGGTCGCAGGATGAGGCGCCTGCAATAGGCAGACTCTATGTAGACGGAACATACTGCTCAGCATCGGAGTTGCGATGAAGTGCATTGCTGGGAAGCTCGTCTCCAATGCGGAGGATCGGTGATTAGATAAGAGAAGCGCCGGTATCCGTCACGTGATCTAATTTACAACTACATGCGCCTACAGAGATATCGCACATGGCTTGGTGTACGCTCTATTTGGTTACAAGTCGAGTTGATTTAGCAAGGGTACGAAAAGACGAAGAATCCTTGGCAGCATTATAGTCGGTGGCAGTACCCAAACCTGGATAAGGATATTTATAGAGAAGTAATGTATTCTGCTCTGGTGAGCAGCCAAGCTAAGTATCAATTCAGTTCGTCATCTATGAAGGTGTAGTTATCGCATCAATCATTATATCCTGCTGCGGCGAGACTGCTCAGTCCTCACGAGGCATTTCCACTGCACGGTACAGGAGGATCAAAGCAGAGTGAGATTCACCTGGTGGGCCATGTTAGAGACTAATGTGAGACACTTTGAAAGGAAGGACTTACCACCACCAGCGAGAGTCTCGATCTTCTCTCCATCCACTTCGGTCACCTTCTCGTCATTGAACCACCACCACTTGCCTTCAGCGCTGCCAGAATTGTCCTTGTCCTGCTTCTTCACATAGGCTGTATAGTGACCACTATCAGCGCTGGCACCCTGGTGGGTGATCACACCACGAAGCTCGTAAAGACCAGTTGTGTTGGCTCCAGCATCAGCCGCAAGCTTCTGATCGATCAATGCGGACAATTCCTTCTTGGCAGCAAGGATCGATGCGGTTTTCTCGGCCTCGTATTCGGCGTCGGTCTTGAATACGTCGGTCATGGCTTCATCCTTATCCTCCTTGCGCTCTTCGGCTGCTTTCTTCTTCTGCATGGGCTCCATGCTGGAGGATTCGCCTTCTTCCTTCCTGTCCTCTTCTTGGCGATGAGCAAGCTTCTGGCGCTTGCGAGCCCGTTCAACATCCACCTCCTCCTTGCGGATCTCTCGAACCTTGTCCCTGACAGGAATAAGCTGTTTTTTCAGCTCCTCGGTACAAAAGTCAACCACGTCAAGCTCGTGGGGAAATGTAACTTTCCGCATAATCTTGGCCTTCTTCTGGGTTTCGCGCTTCCAGAAGAATCGGACAAAATGCACGGTGAGATACTTGGGCAAGCGCGCTATGCGAGAGCGCTTTGTGTAGACGGCATCGCGGTCCAGAGTTGGGGAGTGCTTCTCGATCTTTTCTTCGAGACCGGCCATGATACCGTCGCTCAGGTGATTTGTTTCCTTGCCAATATGGCAGTCGAGCTTGTAAAACACATCCGTACTCTCAGTGGGCTTCTCGCCAACCTCCTTGGCTGCGGAGTCGTCGCATTCCGTCACCGACTCAAATCGTCCAGCAAGATACTTATCCACAAACGACACCTCCGTCGCAGACTCCCCTTCACCTTCTTTGATAACCAGCTTGTTCCTGAGCTGTGTCACGATCTGTGACCAAGCCTCTTCAGCATCTTGTTGAGCATATCCATGTCCATTCCGGTCTCTTTGAGCAAACTGCGGGTAGGCATTTCTCAGTGCATTAAGGAACATAAGTGGCGGGAAGCCTTCCTGCGTCTCAGACATCTGCTTGAACAAATCCCGAAGAGAAGCAGTAAGATCGGTCGAAGCACCCAGACCTCCTAGACCGAGGCTACTAAGTCCTGCAAGACTGGAGCCCCCGCTAGAGCCCGCAGCGGGTCGATACCTTAGCAATTCCTCCTGAAGCTCGGGAACGCCCCTCAGAGCCTGAAGGGTGGAGTTGAGGTAGCAAGTATTGCCAAGGTTCTGTAGACCAGCAGGAGTTGCGCCCTCGGCCTTAGCAGCCTCTGCTTCCGTCATGTCTTCCAAGAACTTCATCACTTCCTTTGGTCGGCCCAAGTCGGCAACGCCCTGGTTACCAGATGGTGTGCCCATCATCATGAACGTTTGCCCTGGTTTGGCGTTGAGAGAAGACAATGGAGTCTCATCCTTCAGTTGACCACCCTTAACCAAAATCTTCTGTCGCTCGGGTTCGACGCCGGTAAGGGAGAAGAGCTGGTACTTCAGTGTTTCACCGTTCAGGGAAGGATCGAGCTCGACCTCGTGGCGTTTGCCCTGGTGTTTGATAATCACTGTCATGGCGTTAGTAGCGGAATGAGGAACTCGAAGTTGGGGTGTAATCTCTCAGGAGTCATCACGCACCTGGTATGGAAGCCATCTTAGCTTGCTTCAATGTAATTCGAGATGCAACAATCGATGAGTTCTAAGCTCTGGCGGCAATGATGAGGCAATGGGTGATGACTGCGTCAGTTAACTCCGCGGCGGCGGTGGGGCAGGCGGTGAGGTAATGGACAGCAGGCTGCATCACCGCCCTGCGGGGACCGCCCCTCCTGAGTGCTGAGTAGGTAGCATCATCACCTGCCTCCTTTAGCGAAGCGACAACAACAACAGGCGGGATTATTCTTCTGCTAAGCATCAACCTCTACATCTTTCAATATATGAACGCTCACAATCTGTGAGGCTATTTTATTCTGATTCAGTCACCAGAGTCTTAGCATTGGAACTACGTCACAATGGTGAGCGCTACATCCCGAGCACTACAACCAGAGTAGTGGGCTGTGTCTAGTTTAGGATGCTCATACACGCTACAATAGAGTACAAGTCTCCGACCGTATCTTCAATGTGTTCGCTCGTCACTTTCGGCGGCGCTCGCTATCTCCAATTTCGCCAGCCAGACTTCGGAAAGGCACAATGTGCCGGAGATCGAAGCAGCAAGCTCTCCTGAGCTTCTGCTCAACCCATTGGTCATTTCGCGGAACTCCGTACGTGCTCTCGGTCGAGATTGATGTCGATACTGTACTTATCTAATGTGATCTTCGTTGTTGAATAGGACGAACGCACCTTCATCGAACCCTCGGTCAACTCCGTCCGCGTGTCCCTCAAGGTCAAACAGGCCGATGAAATCGAACATATCTTAGTGCATAAATTTGCGAGGTTCTTAACGCAGCGTGCGGATGCTTTCCTGATTCTCCGGAGGAAGCCGGTGGAGGGCTATGATATATCGTTCCTTATCACGAACTTCCATACCGAGGCTATGCTGAAACATAAGATTGTGGATTTCGTGATCGAGTTTATGGAAGAGGTGGACAAGGAAATCTCGGAGATGAAGCTTTTCGTAAGATTCGAACTCCTCATCGAGAGACAACCTCATGCTAATGGTCTTTAGCTGAACGCCCGTGCCCGTTTCGTGGCTGAGTCGTTCTTGACACCGGTAAGCATCCAGGCTAAGCACTACGATGGAAGACCGCTAACATCGCGTCACAGTTCGACTAAATGTATGCTTTAATGCCACTGTTCTTGTTCTAAATGAATCAGGTTTCCTTTCCCAGGAGCAATCATTGTACAGGCGATCTGGGCTGGTGCTAGGAAATCGCTGTGTTTCTTCTATGCTTGTTCCTTTACAAATTTCCAGTTGTCATTCCATCCCTGAATCGTGTCCATTTTTCGCATAGACAGCTCTTTCCAAGAATATCCAGTATAGTTCTTCTGACAAGTGTAGATGTGGAGTACCAGAAACGCGCCGCACGGGCATTTATGTCGCTGACATGGTGGAAATCTCTAGGTGCGCCTCTATCGGCTGCTTGCTCACTTAGCTGAGACGCTATGGTGCTTTTCTGGCTGCTTTCATGACTGACTGATGCCTAATAGGCCGGTAGGTCGAGTGAATGTCTCCGAACATGACCAGACGACTCTACCGATGCTACCTCATTTCAGACTCGCTCTGGCGTACTAGTGAATGATCCTGCCGCTATAAATGGCATTGTGTAGCTTACAGTTCTATGTTACTTGAGGCTTAGAACCTTTCATTTGTAGGTCCTACACTAAATGATACCCTATCGAGCCGTTAAGCTATGTTCCCCTTCACATAAAACTCTGAATAGCCTCATTATCTGACTGTTACATTACTCACCTTCCTGGCTTCAAATGATGACCTACGCCTCATATCTGCCGCAACAAGGTAAGGAGTACCCTTGGGTATGGTTCATTTCAGTAAAACCCTTCTTACAGTTCGGTAACACGCTGTGGTCATTGCTGCGCTTCAGCACCTGAGGTGAATAGATGAAACGCGGCTGCGCAAGCTGTATATTGTCGCTCTTCAGGCTACTCAACCAGGATCCAGGCTGAATTTATTTCTTCACATCTCACCATAACTTGTCTTCTTCTTCTTTATCTTTACACATCTCACCTCCGACTACTTGTCAAGATGGCGCAGTCTGGTCATACCAACCCCCCTGCTACTCCAAAACCTCATTACAATGACCATATGGCGTCGCCCAGAGAGCTCTTCTCCCCTACTGCAAGCCACAGGCGACTTTCAAGTGGCCTCACTGGGGAGTTGGCACTCGACTCTCGGGCTGCCTGTGGAGATTTGCTGACTGCGAAGATGGGGAGTTTGTCTCTGACACCATATTCTTCAAACTCACCCACCCCGGTTCCCCTGGGTCACTCACGTTGCCAATATGGAGTGGCTGGTTCACCTCTGACCCATCGTCGGAACTCCTCTGTGGTCGTCGGGAACCATCTACACGAGGCTCAGAATATTCTCAAGGCCGTTGCGAAAGGTGGCTTGCCTGACGAGATGCCAATCGGCAGTCTTACCCTCCTGCAACAGCCACCAGACGCGGGCGTTATGAAGATCTCCAATGTAAGTGGCCATTCATGCCTTCAGAAGCACACATCTAAAGCCGGAACAGATTCCCTACTCTATCACCAAGCAAGAGATACTACAATTCGTGGGACGCCAGTCTCGCTTGAGCTCGGGTCAAGCCGTCCACATCATAATGGAGCGTTCAACTGCAAAGACAATGGATTGTTATGTGGAATTTGCGACACCAGGAGATGCTAAAGAGACCGTGAAGAGAATTGATCGTATCCAGGAAACAGGCCGTCCGCCTCGCTTGGGGAACAGACACGTTGACGTCGAAATTAGTTCTCAGGATGCCCTGCTGCGCGATCTCTTTCCTCGTGCAAAGTGTGTCCACTGGCAGGCAGGTATGCCCACTGTTCTCCGTAACAATGATCCCTATTCCACAGGCTTTGCCGGCTTCTTCACCAGTGAGGAGATTATCGGTGCTATTCGTCATGCGGAGATGCCTCACAGAGTAAGCAATCCCCGGAACCATCTTCATTGATTGCGAAGCCTGACCATCGCTAGTCTCCTTTCAGTACTAAATGCCCTCAGCGTACCTATGAGTCCACCATCAGTACCCTCTACAAGGTAAGTGAGACTGGGCAGATTCATGCAAAGTAGATTTGCTAACAAAATTTCAGTTCCCCTGGTATGCCGTTGACCTTTACACGGTCCATGATCGTAACTTGCTCTTTGACTTGGTTAATCGCCAGGTTATGGCTCTTCTTACTCGCATGAGTAGAGCGAATACAGTGGGTCTGGACCAGCATCTCTTGAATGACCTTCTTCGTTCCGGACTCGAATGTCCAGGCTTCAACGAGCGCCAGAGATATACCTTGTGTGTCAACGCAGAGAACTTCGCTGAATTGAATAAACTATCGGACATCAGTAGATGGTTTCCCTTTGACACATTGGCTACTATGCCTAACATCGACGAGCACACTTACAAGGTATGTGTATCGGGAGCCTGCTCTTCTAGACCTCTTACTCCCTTCAATGTCACGGCATAGTGTGGCAGCCTACATTCTAACTCTGTATTCAGTTTATTGTCGACTTAATCTCCAAGGGCTCGATCCACGCCATGTCTCACCCAGAACTTCCAAACAACTTCCCCTCGGATAATGTCAGCCTCATCTCGCCCTTTGGCCCGATCTGGTTCGAATGGCCCGAGGAAGTTGCTAAGCGCACGCTCTGGCAGGACGCGGTCAGTCATGAGACCAACATCTTGTTTGATCTTCTATCTAGCGGATCCAGAAACCCCCATGGCAGAAAGCTATCTTTCGGGAGTCACAGCACTCGGAGCAGCGTCATGTCACCAGACACAGACAGTCTGTCCCAGTACGATGTGTTCTCGCCTCCTCCACGTCGGGCAAGTGACTCATGGCACATGCGCGCTTACTCTTACAGCGGCATTGAGGACAACCCTTGGAATTCCAGGCTACTTCTTCATTCAGATGGCAGAGGCCGTAATGGTTTTCCAGGACACCGCTTCACCAGATCTTCTCCAGTCAATGTCCCGGTCTTCGACGATTGATATCCGAGCGATTCAACACCGAAGTTCAAGAAGTACAGCGCTCATAATCCTTCAACTGCAATGCTTTTGACTTTCTTGCGTGCCCAACAATTGACTTTGCTCTACTGCACAGGTTGGATCTAGATTTGCATATGGTGCGTGGTGCCTATTGGTCCATCCATAATCTAGGTCGACATATTTGTCTTTTTACTTACGAGATTCCCCCTATTTCTTTTCCAGTTGTTATTTTCCAGCATCTCTCTACTTTGCTTGTATTTGCGACTTGATTACTGGTTGAATTTCCCCTGCACGAATTTCAGAACGTCATTTCATGAAGTGCTATCGGTTGAAGAGCACATGCTACACGGGTACACTGCCTTTAAGCTATGAATGTATCGTTCTTCTTGTTTTCTTCTTGTTTTTTTATTCTCTTGAGCCTGGCAAAGCCTTAATATCTCATGATTTTTCATGTTCTTGCTTCTATTATGCTGTCAATCTCGAATATCGCCAAAGTTAGTCTCCAATGAATAAATCGAAATTGCCAATCGCACCACCATCTCCTTCCTCTGTTCGGCTCGTCTGTTCGAGTTGCTGCTGTTGCTGCTTCTTCCGTAGTCCTTCCGCCCTCATCCTCTCCCTGCGTGCAGCAGGATCCTCCCAGCCCACGGGTCTCGCTTTCCCCTTCGCCTTCGCGCCTGGAGCATGATCCGCGGAACACATTTCCACCAGACTTGACCGGAAGCGTTCCTTGCGTTCCGAATTGACGACGAACCGTTCGTTCGAGATGGCGATCAACATTTCCAGGTACTCCTCCGTGACCAAACTGCGAATGACGGGCTCGGACTCGTCGTCGTCGTCGTTGTCGTCGTCGTCATCCTGCTTCTCTTCGCAGTACCCGATGACTGACTCCAGAGCCATGCCGGCAGAGCGGACAGCAACGATGGGACTGGGACCGTCCGCGTCGTCCGCATCTAGACAGCGAAGACTCTGGAGTCCGCTTTCGCGGAACCCGGAGCTGGAGGCGGCGGAGAGGACGGGGTTGGCGTGGTGGAGGGTCGCTGCCATTATATGGAGAATCTAGGTAAGGTTAGAAGACCTTGACTGTGATCATTGACCGCATGCTGTAGATGATTGAGGAGAAAAGTAATTCGAATGAAAGATGTATACAAAGTCGCCAGGGGAGGGGAGGTGGATAGCAACAAAAAGGAAGGAACGAAATAGCACTGAAGGGCATTTACCATCGGCTCATAGGAGAAGCGTACGAGACGCGGGGCTTGACCGGATCCGTCCAGCTTGGGCGGTTTCCCATCTCCAGGAATCATCCCGAACAAGCGGTGCAGCGGTCTCTTGTTGTTCTCCTCTTCCTCATCTTCGTCTTCACCTTGCTTTTCTCCATACTCCTTCAACGCGTCATGGGAGACATACAGCCATTTCCCGGCTCCTTTGCCCCCTGAAGGTACGAATTGTCTCTGCTGCACTTCTGACGATTGTTGCTGATGCTGTTTCTTTCTCCCCTCTAGGAAAACACTGAACCGCCCTGCACAGCTGCTAGTGGTTACTAGTCCGGGCAAGGTATTGATATCATCGATCAGCTCACGGATGCCTTCATCCACCGACCCCTTGGGTGAGAGATCAGTATACTCTGCGTCAGGAATGGATAATTCGGCAAGGATCTTGCGCTTTCGACGCTCAAAAGCTTCGGGGATTGGGCGGGATTCGGGACCAGTCATGATAAGCCTCTGTCTGCGCTTGCTTTCCTCCCTTGTTCACTATGGTATTGGTCTCAACAATTCTTCTTGATTACCCCAGAACCGTCAGAAACCGACTATCTAAGGCGGGGCAACTCTGGTGATCCTTCTTCTCTTTTCCTTCCTCCTCCTGATTCGACTAAACAAGAGATATCCGCAGTCCGCTGACAAGAAACGATCAATAGATTACCTATCTACTGCAAACCCCACGGCCGAAAATCGGTGACAAAAAACCTGTGCGATTGTGAGATAACTCTGAATGTCACACTATTGCGCCTGTCAATCCTTCTCGAACGAGGAAAAGGGAAAGAAAAAAAAGACGGACTGACGTCGCCGAGCGGCGGCGGCAACGCTAAGGATAGTTTAGCGGAGCGGGAAGCAAATGAAACGAACTCGCCGCCTTTTCCCACGCGAAAATTGGCCCCAGAAGTTACCAGCCTCCTGGTCTCATTATTCCTGGTCCCTTGTTGTCCGCTCGAACCGCTGGAAAGTCAATTTGTCGCTAACGACGGAGGGCCTCCGACGCTCCGTACCGGCGTATCCCTACCCCCCTTCACGCCCCCCTCCCCCCCATAAGCCCCAGTCCATCCTAAAGAAGACGATCCATCGGGCTGTCAATTCTTTCTAGCGTCATCATCGGATTTTCCTCCTCCGCGGAATTTGCCATCTCAGTTGCAACTCCCCTTCACACCCACGTAGTAACTTATAGTTTCCAGAGACGACGAACCGCACCATAAGCATCATCACCGTCTTCTTGCGACAATCAACTTCCAGAACTCTGGTCCTTAGCCATGCCTCGTCGATCGTCTCGGCCCGTTCCCGCGGCAGCCGCAGCTCCAGAAGCCGCGCCAAAAAGGCGCGTGTCCGCCAGACTCTCCGAAGCATCCAGAACGGAGCCCAAGAGACAAAAGTACGATACCGATCCTGCTCAGAAGCTGGTTAAATCCACCACAAAAAAGAGCAAATATTTCCAAGAGGAGCCGTCTGAAGATCCGGAGCTTGACTCCAAAGAGGCAGCTGCGCCGAAAATCCTCGACTACGAGGACACCGACACAAGCGTCCCCACATCTTCCGACTCCGGCTCAGACTTCGCTGAAGAAGCATCGCCATCAGCCCCGAGCGATGAGGAGCTTGAGTCTGAAGAAGAGGAGTATAGCTCTGCGCCTAAACGCCGCCAGAGCCGCGGAAAGCAATCTAGCACCGCTGGCTCGAGAATACATGGGTCAAATAGTGCGGAAGAAGACACGA
The DNA here is from genome assembly GCF_003184765.1 of Aspergillus aculeatinus CBS 121060. Taxonomy (NCBI): domain Eukaryota; kingdom Fungi; phylum Ascomycota; class Eurotiomycetes; order Eurotiales; family Aspergillaceae; genus Aspergillus; species Aspergillus aculeatinus. The sequence goes on from NW_020291516.1 coordinate 95,832, forward strand.
CTGTGTCATTGGCCGGCAAAGAGCTATGGAGGGAAGGGGTAAGAACCGGCCTTGGACCAGGAAAAGAAGTGTTCATCAAGAAGCCCAAGGCCAGAGACCCTGGCGCTGTAGCTTACAAAGATAATGTTCTGCATGCCAACACTATTCTCTTTCTCCAAGATTTGGCGAAGAACAATGACAGGCAATGGCTGAAAGGTACTTCTGACCGAGCTTCAAACGTCTGTATCCGAGAGCCAAGCTAACGGATGACCCGGTCACAGCACATGACGCGGACTACCGCGCTGCCAAAAAGGACTGGGAAACCTTTGTCGAGACTCTCACAGAGCATATCATAGATCAGGACGGCACAATCCCCGAATTGCCTGTCAAGGATCTTGTAAGTGAAGAGCCCTCAATGTCAGATAAAGCAGGAAGAACTCGAAGAAGTTAACGTGGATTTGTCTTAACGCAGGTCTTTCGCATACACAGAGACATCAGGTTCAGCAAAAACCCTCTTCCGTACAAGGTAGGCTCATGTGTCTACTATCTTTACTGCCTCCCGGCTGGAGGATTCGATGCATCGTTGAGCTAATTGTGAATGTTAAACAGACGCACTTTTCAGCAGCTTGGTATGTGCCTAGCCAACACCCGGCGAACATCAGCATAAGCTAACTCTTGTCAGGTCCCGCACCGGCAAGAAGGGCCCTTACGCTGCATACTACGTCCACTGCCAACCAGGGGCAAGTTTCGTCGGTGAGTTATGCAAGTTGAAGTACCCACTTTGACACGGTCGCATGCCAGCCAGATTCAACGTGTCTCCATCGAGCCTGTCCTCACCGCAACTGGGAAACTTTCGCCTTCTTCAAGACATCCATTGTTCCTTGCACACTCCCCGTCCCGACCTTTCCTTATCTCACGTTGTGGCTGAAGCTCGTGTTATGCGCCCGGATGCGGTCGAGTCTGGCAGGTTCAATAGGTCTTTCGCAAGCGATGGCACACGCGAGGTCATAGGTCATTATACTTTGTCAGGATAGCCGAGCTAACAAGAGGTATGGGTTCTAGGTTCGGGCCTTTGGGCGCCAGAGGCCGATGGACTGGCTCGTCTTCGACAGGATATCGATCGCCGTTCTCATCGCCTCAAGAAAATTCTGAGAGCGCCAAAAATGCGTCAAGAAATATTCAAGGGCATCCCGGATGATAATGAGACAGCTGTAGAAGCCTTTGTTAGCCACAACAAGGAGAGCGCTCTCAAGACCAAGCCCAAGGTAAGCGTTATTCCCTTGCAAGAGACTCTTTTTGCTGCAACCTCAGAGCACTTGCCTTTTGCTCCCATGTCTATTGGCCTTTGTGTCCCAGATGGATCTCTCTCTGCCATTCCAACACAGGCCAATGCCCCTATTGTTATGTCTGCTTGTTATGATCGAACCTGGGATTGGTGTTGGGCGACAATGCCATCAGTTCCATCACTGGAAACAGAGCTCCCTATCGAAGCGATAAGAAGCACGATATCGAGAACCTGTTGACGTCGCGTCAAGACGGAATATGGTCTCTTGTTGATGGTTCAGGTGAAAGAGTCATGTTGTGATGTCGTGCGTCATCCATCTCTGGGTCACAAAAGCGATTTTCTGCCGCGCCAGTCGCTCGAGAAATCATCACACATCGTCTTCCAGCCGATACAATCATGCAAACATTTGTTTGACGATGAACGAAGGCACTGACAGCTTGTGCTTGATGGCTGTGAGACTGACTGGTCCGTTGTGACGGGTGTGTAAGCGCAGCCGCGGACGAGCGACCCGGACCAGGCGTGTCTCTCTGCCTCAGGCGCTGATCGGGGGACATAGCTCCCAAGTGCCGTTCTTGGTTCTGGCGCGGAAATGCCTGCTTGGGCGTCCCACTGGAGTACTTTGGCCTCGAAGAGATTTTTGCACCGGCTCATTTGTTTCCATGGTTCAGCATATGCCGCCGTCCCGGCGGGTCCCCGTTCTTATCCAATTACGATACTGATAAACAACTCTCCTTCTGTCTAGGGCTACGATGCCGATAATGAGAATATCCAGTTGCTCCGTCTGCGCAGTTTCACCATCGGCAGGCCGCTCTCGGATGAGGAGTTGCTAAGTCCGAATGCCCAGGACAGGATTGCAGCACTGGTTGAAATCATGGAGCCCTTCGTAAGCCACTCGAATCCCTTTCTCTCCGCTTGCCCGCATCTGCGTCCATTGAATCCTAGCACCCGTATCAACAATACACGGACGGTGTTTCCTCCTTGCCCCTTGTCCCCTCTTTGCCTTTCCCTTCTTAGCCTCCAGCGGTGTGGCTTCGGGCGCAAAATACTTACCATTACCCACCACCTAACAAAAGAGACCTTGCGAGGTGGCAAGGGCGTCGAGACAAAACCATCGTTATTGTTCTCCTGTAGCTGACCATAAGGTAACTTCATCTGGCAGGTTACGTATCTCAACAGCGTCGTCATGCCTGATTCGATGGAGGAGGATGTCGATACCGATTCAGAGGCTTCGGAAGACTGAAGCTCTAAACAACACCAAGCACGACTCGAACTCTTATCTTTCAGATCAGGTCTGTGGTTTCATGTTCTCTAGTATAATGATTCCTCGCTATATGTATCTCCTCGTCTCGCGCGTACTTTCTTCCGGTGTTTGAGGGCTAGTCGGTCGAGATTTTCACGTGTTTTTGAAAGTGTCGGGGCGCCCTGCATACTGTAATCCGCCTAGTGGGCATCGATCACGTCCTGTATGTTTGCCACAACGGGCATTTTTGCCTGAGATTGGACTTGTCGAGCGTTAGCATGTCATGGCTCTACCTTCTCTTTGGTCGACACGTCTGTAAATTCGATACAAATCCTCTGTCATCTTGCGCTAAGGGCTCTCCCCTCCATACCTCTCTCTCTTGCGATTCTCTTACCGCCAGTTTGTCTCCCCCAATGATGGTGGCTCTCGTGTCTAGTCCTCGGCAGGCTGACAGGTTCTTGGGGGTCCGGCCATCAGGATAGCATTGACGTGCATCTATTGCCTGCTTTTGCTGCTGTCCGCGCGCCTCAACCGGGCCGTCGGTCGTGCCGTTGGCTCCATGATGTCCACCATCGACCAGCAGACTCAGCAGCAGCGAAATATCCACATCTGCAGGAGTGCGAATTTGTCTATGGCATAGGTTGAATGACTACACTTGTTGTCATCTTCTCTTCTCTCAAGTGATCAGCATATGTCCGCACTCGGCGCACACTGCATCAGTGCCCAAATCACCACTGACGCGCATCTCCGAGTTTCCTTCTACTTCGTACGCAGTAAGACCTGAGTGGGGAGAAGGAAAGAACGAGGGGTGGATGGTTATCTTCTCCTCCTTGGCCGCTCCCTGCACCGTCGTCTCCTCCCGGGCTATCGCTCTCTGCACTCCGTACTCCTTCCCCAAATCCCCTCTCCCCCAGTTGCTCCATGATGAGGGGAAGATGGGCCACAAGGGAAACTCGCAGAACTGAGTCGAAGCCACCCCTGTGCTGCAGACACAACTGAAAGAGGGGCAATGTTATCCACCGGCCCTGCAAGCCATGAACCTTGTGTATCCGTACCGTATCGATTTCTTCAATTCGTGTGATAGTCCTAGTGGGGATCAAGTCAGGGTGATGAGTATGCACCTGGGCAGAGAAGACGCAGACAACAATCTAAGACAGTGCTGAGGGGGCGGAAGAGTCCGTTAACTCATAATTAGGTGTTGCCAATTACGTGCTGCCTGTTATCCAGCCTCCTCCCCTCCACTCCCCGTCGAACTGCCCTTTTTCGATCTCCGTGGTCGATCTCTTCGGGTGCCCCTCATATCGTGAAGGCAAGATCCATCCCATTTCATTCGTCCTGTGAGGATTTAACTTTGTCCTTTCCCCCTCTCTCCCTCTCGCTCATGTGGGGATAATCGGGTTCCTTTTCTCTGTTTCCTTTACGATACTGCGTGTGATCAACGTCTGTGGGGGAACTTTTCCTTCTCGTTTGTTCAATTCTCAGGTTTCGATACTGTACATACACAACTTATAGTTCAGTCATGTCTTGTTTGAAAGGAGTCCAAGAAAGACAGAGAAAGACAATTGGTTTGTGGGGCAGGATGCAATTGGATTGTCTTTTTTTTTTACTCTTGCCAAGTCTCCACAATGTAGAAACCTTAAAAGAAGATTGGATTTGCCCCCTCATATCCTGTCTAGACTCAAACTGCCTCTACGACGAGGACAATTGGATGTACAGTACATGTCATCAAAGGCCTCGAAATGCATACTTTGACCCTCTCTCTTTCGGTGTGTATATTCGCGTTTTTGTCTATCTGCGACGCATGTATACATGAATGGCAAGTCAGATATGGCGATCGCACGGGTCTAGAGATATATCGCGTACATAGCTACGGAGTACCTCAAACTGCCATCCTTACTTAGGTGGATGTTTTGTAGGCCAGTTCTCTACTAGCTCTTAGTAGCTAGTCATTATGCTTGGTCCTTCTCGTAGCGAACTTGATCTTGCCTGGCCAGAAGAAAGTCTGAGTACTGGGCAGGCTTCGAGGTTTACTCACTTCCCTTGATTCCCCTTGCTTCTGCTTGACCAGTAGCATGACCCAAGAAACCAACCTATGAGTACAGGACCTACCTCCCCACTTGTGTATACTACAACAGCCCAGCCTCTAAGCACAAAGGGGGCAGGCACAAGATAGGTAGTTTCCCCGCTGTTTGATCCCTTTCCCCTCTTCTCCAGTGTTCTGTATGCATACATAGTATTGACGCATGTATCCATTCTCATGTATCTGGGTATGTCCCGCCATGCCTCATGCCATCGACTCTCGTACCGGCTTCCCATCCTGTCCTGTCTGTCCCAACCCGTTTCTATCCCAAAATAGGCGTGTCATATCACCCATCATATAGTTAGCCGGTATCATGTCATACCGCAGGGTGGGGACTTTTCTGGCACCGTAAAGGACAAAAATATGATATATCACATCGGCCGGGGACCCGACATGACAGGCTTATCCAATAGCTAGTGAATCACGGGGTTTCTTCGGGGGTAGAGCAAAACCTAGACCATACTGTACAGTACCTACATTAGGTCAGTTACTAGGTAAGTTTACGGCTTGCTCAGGGCAGGCTCAGGGCTGGGATTAGGTATTGTATGCCCTCCCTGTACGGAGTACCAACCTGAGGTATTCTTTTTTGGCACGGCGTTTGGAGATCCAGGTACGGATGGATACAACAACGGGTCGGGTCTATCGTAGATCCTGCTTCGCGATCGATGACGTCCCCGGTTCTTTGGGCATGGGTTCCTCTTTCACTTTATATATACTAACTGGGTAAGATGGATTCTTACCGGTGGGCTATGGGAGGTGGGGGGTGGGGTTTGTCTTGTTTCGTTTTTGGGAGGGTTCCTTTCTTGGTATTATTGATTCTATATACATATAGTACGGTAACACCTCTGGTGGTTTTGTGTGACTCGGATCGGATCTCGGATGACTATGATGGCAGATGATAGATGGTGACCAGGCACGGTTACACGACGCAAGGTGGGAAAGAAAAAAAAAAAAACGGGTGGGATTGTTTTTTGGTTGCTGAATTCATATTGACAGTTGTTAAGGGCATACTGTCAGATCACCTGTCCTGGCATAAGGCTCGTCATGCTGAGAAACGTCTCTTCACATGCCTGGTATGAAAACTTATACCCCCTACATCTTGGATACTAGATAGTGCCAGTCTATCCTTTTATGACAAACCAGACACCTATATTCAACCATCGCCGCCGGGCTCAAAAGTATGGCCTGTTACACCATCACGCGACGAACGCTACGCTGGGGAACGATTCGATGTACAACGACAACTCCTCGTACAAGCGTGTCACACTTCCAGTGCCGGATAAGGTAGTAGGAGATCACGGGCACGGCGCTTCCCATGCACCGGATTAGGTGCGTGGGTTCGGGGCTACCCAAGTCAAAGCACCCCCCTTTCCCCTTAATGATACCCGAGAAAGTAAAAAATGGGCGATTCAGAACGGTTTGCGACGGCATGAGCCCCGTTCCACTCCAAGGAAACCTCCCCTAAGGAATTGGAGTTGGGATGGCTCCCTGCTGTTGTTGCATGATCAGGGCAGTTTTGGCAGAGCCACAGATTGGTCGCTCCCCTCGTTTGGCCACGTCACGGGTTGAGTATGTATGTGTGGATCGATGGGATCCGGTCGTCAAATCACACATACGATTGTGATGTACTGTGCTTCAAGCTCAGCACAGACAAGAGCGACGGTAAGGCCGCCGATTTCCAGGTACAGGACCTCGTACATGCCACTTTTGTTCGGCTCTTGCTGCTGGTTCACCGTCCCAAGCCAAGCCACCAAGCCACAGGCCAGATTGCCCTGTCAATCCGCCTCGAACACATCACCAAGATATTAATTCCCGGAGCGAGTAAGCGGCCCCTCCCACTCGCCCTGTCCCTTTGGGCCGATAGAGTAGAGACAGGCAGCGCTCCCATCGGCCGGCCAGTGCTCACGTGACCGAAACCGTATGCGGGCTGATCGATGATCCCACCTAGCAGGGCGACGGTAGTTAAATAAGGCAGAAACTTAGTCATGGGCCAGTGACAAGTGCGGCTTTCGCGCACCAGAACGGTCCTTGCTTGGACAAAAGAAGCGAAAAGAATGGTGTCGTATCCCAGGCCAGATGCGGTGCTTCCCACGCTTGAGAAAGGGGAATTTCGACGGCGGTATGTCCAAGGGGATTGAAAGGGCTGGACCACGCCTCAGATTGGGCTGCTCTCAGGAAGACTTCGATTGATTCAATGATCACCAAGGAGAGAAAGAGGGTGAGAGAGAGAGAGTGTGTGTGTGCGAGAGAGGAGTATGGGTAAGCGGTTGGTGCTGGTGAGTTGCGGTCCCCTTGCCTCGCAGCGTCTAGTTTCATCGGGACCGCTTTGTACCATGGAACCATGGTACATACTGGGAGGTCTGGGATCTCTCTGGAAGGGCGAGCGCCCAGACAACACGAACAAACTCGACGGTTGGCCGCAGTGGAGCCAAGGAGGACAAAACGGACCACAAAAAGAAAAAGGAAGAAGCTGAGACCTCTGGAGAATTCGGAGACCAGCGACCGGGCGGAAGGGGCTGGAGAGCACCACGCAGCTGACTGGAGGTGTGGGTTCTGGCGGCAACGGAAAGACGCGGACGGCAATGCACCGCGCCGATTGGGATCGTGAAAAACGTGGCAAGAGACGCTAAGAGAGAAGGAAAAAAGGAGGAGGGGCGGGGGACCGACCGCAGACTAACTAGACTAATCATCACTGCAGTAAGTTATGTACTGTACTACTCGTAGTCGTACCGTCATGTGTATTACAGTACACTCCCCAAGTTTCTGACCGCTGTTTCGGTTCGGTCCCTTACCGTACCGCCCTAAAGCACCCAGCCAAAACAGGAACTGGAACTCTTCCTTTTCACAACAATACAACGAATAATCCTTTAGTTCCGAAAGAAGCCTTATTCTCAGCTCCATCATGGCTAGAGAAGAAAACTCCGAGGAAAAAGCAAGGCTGGTCCTTCCCCGCTCTCTCTGTTTGATGGTCAAGCGCACGAAATAGAGGGTGTGAAAGATGCAAGCTTGCCTGCAGTTCCTAGACGCCCCGTTTGATGAACACTGGGCCTACCAACCTGACGTTGCTCTGGCAATCGCGCAACCTACAGTACATTCGCGTACGTAGGTTGCATTGGAGTTTTTCATCAATCTAAAGGAGGTACTTATCGGGGAAATCATCGGACATCCACCAGCAGTGGAATTCGACAGTTTCACTCAACGAGCAGAGCTTATGAGAGATTGGAGCCGACAGCTTACGCAGAGAACCCAACGGTGCTTACTTGGAGACAAACTCGTTGAACATCACTCGGAAACTGCCACGGCCGCCGGTGCTACTTGCAACTTCCTCATCCGACTCCAGCACAAATAAAATGATGGAGCAAACGAAACCAATATTCCTTTCCTCTCCCTCCCTGCTTGATTGCTACCCAGCAGTCTGAAGTATCGCCGGAGGACGAGGTATACACGTCGTGCATAAGATCGGCGGGAGTCGGGGCGGGCCGTCGTGGACATGACCAGGAGATGACTAGCAGAATTATAGGATCATGATAGGATGAGTCGTTGCCCAACGCCCTGACACAAGCACGTCTGCATCCCGTTCACAGCACCAATCCTAGTCCTTGTTTGCGACCGTGCAATTCCGACGGGATAGTACTGCTGATGCTCCCTCTTCGGCCAGCGGTGAAGATACAGTCATTATCAATTTATCTACGCACTATCTATCCTTCTTGATTGCTTATTATTTGCTTACCTGTCCGTGGGCCTGCATGCTCGCTTGCTTTACGCTCTAGTGTCGAAGGTGCAAGCGCACACGCGCAGCCCGGACTTGTCTCGTATTAGTTAGTTATCGGGGATAATTCTAGTGTGACATAATAGTCGCACTGACCGGGAAATCACTATCAGCTTACGACTGAGATTGCAGTCATACAAGGCAGTGGCTATCTTCTAATCGAATGCGACCTACCAAAGAAGATTTTCATTCTGTTTCCCGTCCGAGAGGGAGAAACTTCGGCCAACCCGAGTCACACGATCCAGTTACTGATGTCATGCTGCTTTCTCGACCAAAGTCGATGACATGTTGACCAATCTGGATTACCAGCGACAGATGGAAGAGAGAATCTGCCGTGGAGGGTCGGAACAAAAAGGGGTTCGTACACCTGTTGGGGATGTGATTCGGGTGCAGATGCTCGAGGTAATAGTCTCCCATCAGCAGGCATCCTTAGTTAGCGATCAGGGCACAGACCGAGAGGGGGTGACTAAGGCAGCTTTCTTGCAGCAAATCACATCCAGCAGCGGACTTCCCACTTCAAGGATCAACCGAATCACGACTTCCTACGCACTTCAGTACTGATTTCCATCCCATTTCCCATGAGCTCGAAAACCACGGCGAGTTTTTGGCCTCCTATCGTCGTTGACATCGACCTCCGCCTCTTGGGGGCATACCGGGTCTACCTAAACAGGGACCGTAGTCCGTAAAAGGCAACGTTGCCCAGACCTCCCCGCAGATAATCCCAGGACCGGGGAGGATCACCTTTGGTTTCCGCCCACAAATTGAGTTCCCCGGATACTACAGACCTACCTACCTTGTATTTCCGACTGGATTTAAATGATTGCGACATTAATCGTGCAAACACAGGCTACTTTCAGTCCATGATGTCTTCGTGTCTTAGGTAGGAAACAGATACTTGAACAAGGCAAAGCAGGGGCCGAGGAAGAGAAATCCTTGCCCGAGAGGCGCTAATGCACGTTATTAGTTCCTAAAAGGCCACCTACCGTTCGGGCCATGATACCAACGACCTTCTGGTGCGGTCCCAGGGCTGTAGCACCGGGAAAGTTAGGGTTCCCCCCACCCGCACCTCAACCCCCTCACGGGAAGACCCCCTCATTCTCTTTCCACAACCCTTGCTTAGGGCGCTAGGTCAGTGCGAAAATCCTAGATGAGTCTGTATCACCACCGTCAAAATCTGGTGTGCCAAAAAAGAAAAAGAGAAAACAAAAGAATTCTTGTGCACAATTTCTACAGAAAATTCAAGAATATCTTGAGAAACCAGGTTTCAAACTTGCAGTGCCATGCTGATGGTGTCAGACGAGCCTCCCAATGACCGCACGGTAATCCTTCCAGTTGGGGCCAGGCACATTCGATCCGAGCCGCTTCAGGTGCTACGGAAGCCTCTACTCAAGACCAAGACGGTGAGGTCGAGCCAAGCTCTTACCTCATCCATCACGACTTGTTCGACACCGCCACAAAACCCCGCCCCTAAATGCCTCCGAGAGCGGCAGGTGGGAGGGCCTTAGGTCCGTCATTGGCCTGCACCGTGTCTGTTTTCAGCGGCACACGTTGTTGATCTGAGTGCTCCGTACCCACGGGCCCCCAAACCGGAATCCCATCAGAATAATCCTCATGGATTGAACAACCTGTATGTAATTTGTTTGGAGCCGCATCGATTCAATACGTACCATCTTACGAAGTACCAAGACCAAGTGACAACTAAGTGTTTTAATGCTTTTTTTTTTGCTTGAGCACTCAGCGCTAGCTTATTCGGAGCGGGTAGCTAATTTCACCGCCTATTCTGCTTCCTCGCCCCGGCCGTGTGGGCTCCACCTCTTGCATGGGTTGTCTTCTTCCATGAAGCCCGGGTCTCAACTTCGGTATGTACTGACTCACTGAGTACAATACCTTCCTCTATTGCCACTCTAATCATCATCTGTGGCAGGGATGGAGCCTTCCATGCCTTCCTTCCAGTTTCTAAGCGGACTTGGATCCATGGGACACAGAGGGTCAGCCCCGCTTATCCCAAGTTATCTGCTGGTAGGTTTCTGGTTTACCAAAGTCTGGGTGCGACTGCAGTGGGCTGTAAGAGGATTGCCGGAACCGAGCATCGTCCGAGCTGATTGGTGGCGCGTGCCAATGACCAGTTGACTTGCACCCCGTGGACTGGTAACAGACGGGAGCCAGCTTAACAAACTTCACCGGGCTGGTGAATGATGTTACCAATGACCTGGCATGCGACTACGGTTCGGAGCGCGCCTTTCCCTGCTGGGCCCAACCAGAATCGAGGGGTCGGCTCTCAAGGGTTTCCTCTCTTGTCTTCGCCAATCATCTTCTGACGCGCCTATCGCTTAACCGGGCTCCTGGACTGACTTGCATTGTTCGTATCCACCCGCCCAAAATGAAGTTTTTATCTGCGGGGACACTGGTCGTTTCTTCTCATGCGCTTCTTCACTATCGTGCGCATCTTTTTTACGGCCCCAAAGATGGTCGGGCTTTCGTCTTTTGCTAGTTCCTCCGCCGAGTGTACTGTTTGCATGGCTGGTGGAAGGTGGCCAGCTTCCTAGGCCATCTTGCATGCACGCACTGCATCGATGGCCGCTCACCCCCTTCCTCCCTTTCGTCTTGCCTGTTTCCCTCATTCCAAGGATCCTGCAGAACCTGGTCCACACAAAACAATGGAACAAGCACAACAAGCACTGCCCCGGAAGGTTCCCCCAGCGAATCTGTTCATGGTCCAACCTATCTCTTCCATGTTCATGATGCATTTTCTGCATCACGAGGTCCACGGTTTGCCCCCGATATCTCGCCGTTGCATGGAAATGGTATCTGCGAATAATCTTCGATCTTTTGCAAAAGTACCGCCCGCTTGACGGTCCGATCATTACTATATCACCACTATGTACCAACCCGTCCCAACCAATAGACTAATGAGCCGCAGAATGTAATCACACTACTGGTAGCATTTGACTGCAACCCTGATGGCCGGAGCACATTCCTGGAGTCAGAAACTTGGAAAGAACGAAGGTAGGATGAACAGTCCGTACATCTGCGTGCGGAAAAGGTACATTTGTATCTTGTCCCCTGATCAGAATTGCCCCGGGATGACGCGGTTGTTGTAACCTCAGGCATCAATGTAAGACCCAACCTTTCCGGGGCCTACCGCGCGACCATCCCCGTGCAACCCTGACGGACGAACAGGATAGCTTGATAAGTCGAACAGGTCTGATAGCGATGTCAGACTTAGTACAGTACCAGTACATACCTACTGCACCTGGGAAACCTCCCCCATCCCCCAAATACCCCCTACTTACTGAGATGCAGCGCGCAAGATTAAATTGGGGGAAAGTCGAATTGCCTTAACAGGTAATAGGTCGTCGAAAACTGGAACCTTCTTTTCCAGGCGCGCATTATATTGATCGCCCTTGCTGGCGGGTTGGGCCGGTTCGCCGTAAGTACTAAGATCTCTCCCGGTCTTCCGAAAGAACGAAAAAAAGCAAGGGGCAACATAAATGCGATCATTCCAGCATTAGGGGGGAATTACCCCAATGTACCTGATCAGAATGTGTCCGGTGGCTCTCTCTCTCGAATCTTCCCTTGGAACATTCAAGACTAATTGGAAGTCCGGAGTTACTGAGTAAGACTCAGAGCTGCTACAGCTAGTGTGCTGCCCATTGCGGATGTCGCCTCAAGGGGTTTGATCGATCAACCGTACTTTGTACCATTGCAGCGGCTAGGCTGCTCCTTTTGGGCAAAGGTATTTTGTTCTTCAGGAGCTTTGCAGAGTATGCAGCTAGGATTCATCTTAGCTTGGATCTAGAGAGGCGCTTCATCCTCCCGCTTCCGCTTCTGCCCTTCTGATCACCGGTAATATCAAAGTGGCGCAGGCGTTTGCTTTCTCGTTGGATAACCCCTCGTCTCGCCGGGGTCTTCAGCCTTGAGCCTCTCCCTCCCCCCTTCCCTCCTTTCGAGGAGTTAATCTCTTTGGTTCATGGCCAGATTGGATAATTCCCCTCTTCCCAGTCCTCTACGGCCACGTCCAGACTCATCTGCTGCTGCATGCGAAAACGGGCGCTACTGCGGAGCATACATATCTCATCTGCTACTGTCCGGCGCAGGGCTAGGACAAGCCCTGTATTCGAGTATGAGTATGTTACTAACTCCGTCTCCTCCTTCCCTTCTATTGTACACATGCATGCATGCATACATGTATGTATGTATGTATGAACTTGGTAATCCATAGTGTGTGAGACCACATACACATACATAAAGAGCGGGCTAGACGCTGTGAAGCAAACGCTGTTCAGGGTAAAGCGCAGGCATTTTGGTAACAAGAACAAAGACGAGGAATATCATAGGTGTTGCAAGTTTTGCAGTTTGCTCATGCACCTAGCTTGATCGTCAGACATGATAAATTATCCCAGAGGCTTCCTCTGCCCTGCAGGGCTTATAGACTGATGTCGTCGCGCATAGAGACCGTTCTTTTCCGTGTGATGCCTTAGTCTGGCCCTTCTCCTCGGCTGACCAGTACACATACATCCTGGTCATCAGATCATGGGCATGTAAGGAGCTCTTGATAACCTGGCAAACAAGACGATGACCGACTAGTTCCTTGTCTTCTTTCTCTTTCTCTTTCCCAAGAAAGGGCCACACCTATTTTTCCCTTTCATTCCAATTTGTCAGATGAGGCATGGCGGCCATTCGAGAAGCTCTTTCGCTTTGCAATCCACAATGGGACAAAACAGAGAGACCAAGAAACAAAATGAGGATGTGTCTCCAAACCTACGGTACGCTAGATGATCACTCAACCATGGTACACTCTTACCCACTTTGCTGCTCTCACCACCGCTCGGGGAGCACTGCCCCTCTCTCTCGGGATCCAGTATGTGGTTAGAAGCATTTTTTAGTACGAAGATGATGAAGAAGAAGAAGAAGAGGAAGAAAAAATTTCTATTCTCGGTGGATAACACGGAGTAGCTTAGCGGATAATCGTCCATGTGGCCAGTTGGGATGCGAATCCACCACAGAAGGTCAAATCAAAAAATCTCAGGCACAACATGGAGGTGTCACTACTCGATACAGAAACAAAAGTGGGGGCAGAAAGCCTCTATTCGATATCATACCACCTCAAAAGCACAGAGAGAAGAAAGGGGGGAGGAGAAGGTTGAGTGTACAGTAACGTACTCCTTACGACTTACGTTTCTTTCGTCTCTCAGGTTGTTAGTGCTTTGCAAAGATTTTCCAGTTTCTGTCAGCTGATAGCGCTACGTACTCCATCTGCGTTCAATGATGGTTGGGAATGTTGAGGGCGAGAGGTGGTTGATTTCCTGAGTAGTTTACTACCGGTAGTTAGGCGCAGTTGTTGATGAGTATTCTGCAGCGCCGAAGATCACCGATATACTTAGGTACGGATGGCAACTACAGACTCATAGAGACTCTAAAACTTCACGCTTCTGCCATTCCACGGCCCGCCCGCCCCTCTTTTCTCTCGAGGTGTGTGTAGAGATTTCGGGCTTTATCTGGGGTGGATCCCAGTGGTTGTTGTTGCTGCGCGCTTCCCTTCCCCGAACTCTTTTCAACCTTTCGTTTGTGTTCGGTCAGTACTCGGGTGTCAGGAAGCTCCCGCTGTAATCAAAGAGGACCGGACCTAAATTCTCTGCAGCCAGCCTTCTTGGTCTCCATTCTCCATGCTTTTCGGGCGGGAAAGGCCAGGTCTTAGGTACTTGTTTGTTTTCTTGAATTAAAATTTCGCTTCCATGCTTTGCTTTATGAGTGAAATGTACGTGTGTAATCCTACGACTAATGCAACACACTCAGATAGGTCGGCTACTTTATCCTATGCAGCTATTTCAGGTCTGGAACCAGGAAACTGCGGTGTTCGCTGCGAATTGGACTTGTTAATCTTTCTCGCTCATCTGTACGATGATAAGTACAGTACGTATCTGCCATGAATCGAAAACAAAAAAAGTACGGCTTCAATGACACACACACCAGTGGGCAATGTGGAAAACACAACAAAGTCCCAGCTCCAGATAGAGATCGATGTGCTGCCCCCCCCCTCAGTGAACGACGGTCTTCGTAGGTGGTCTGTACATACGCTACCTTCCTATATCGGCCGCGTACCTACATGTACATACAGTACGGCAACTGCAGACCAATTTCTATCTTTGTATCAAGACCCAAGCGCACAGTGCCCGGCTCAAGTGCTAAAATTGGAATAGTTCGATGTCCACCATCCCAGAGGAGTCATGTGAATCAGAACACGGACATGGTCCAAGATCACTAAATGGTAGTTGCATGAGAAAGCACAGTAGGTATTATGGAGTAAGTAACTGCGAGGGTATTCTTGGTAGATGAAACTGCTGCTGCAGGAGATGAAGAAGAGAGATCATAGTCGAACTTCCCCTAAGAATGCAACACATACCAAACCACATTTTGATCATGTCTGTACTGTATCGTATCTACCGCGGACAGTGCTGCCCTTGTACTGATTTATGCAGTGGAAGTTGGCTGAATAGAGATGTGTATTTGTATTTAAAAACACTAAGCAGTGATAGATTACGAGACTCGTTACCAGAATAGGTACCGTACATACGTACAGTACGTAGGAGGTGTGGTGCATGCAGTAAGTGGAACAGAGCACCAGAACAGACGGACTACGGGCACAACCAAGAGACTATGCTCAAAGAGGCTAAGTGTCAAGCTGGAGACGGAAGGACCGACTCGAAGCCGCCCCAGTGGGTGGAGTTCCGTCACGGCGCCTTTACCCGTCCCGGCGTACCCTCTCTCCGTCATCACTCGTCACTGGGCGCTCTTTTGCACTTTTCCGCAAACTTACGCCCCTCTTCAGGCTCTAGACTTCACAGTAGCGCTCGCCCCGGGCCTGCCAAACGCCCAACCCGAGCGATTCAGCTGATCCCCATGGAACCATGAGTGCTTTAGCTGCGTCTTAAGAGAGTTCCCGTCCATTTCTATGGGTCACCGGCGTGTCGGAAAGGGTCCACTACGACTGCAGACCGTTCTTCTATCTACCTAGTCCGCGGTTTTCCTGCCCATGGCCGCTAACTACTTACTCCAGGCAATCAGTCAGCCAGTCACTCACCAGCTCTGGTCCATATTTCCCCTACTTTCTTCCACGTCTCTCCTGTTGTCTGGGGCAAGGTAAAATGGCAGGTAACTATGATTTTGCTGTTTGTCAGCCTAGATATAATTAACATGCACCGGGGGGTATAATAAGCTCTTCCATCACCAACCGTTCCGACTCGTTTCCTTCAATAATAACACTCGGCCCTACTTTCCCCTTCTCGACCGCTTGACAATGGGGGCTTAATCGAGATTTGTTCCATGAGGATTCTAGTATCCACGTCAATTTAATTGCCCGCGTGGTGATTTTCTCCAGCCGGACCAATAGCGATCGCTCCTCGAGTATCTGGCCGACAAACACTCCACGGTAGTTTACCGTAGTATACACCAAAACCACCGCCATCATGCCGGTACGCTGAAGAAGGATCAATTAATTTGCACAGGATTGATTAATAGCTCACTCCAAGCAACCTCATGTTCCCCCTCTCATTGCGCACATTTCAGACCTGCATCGTATCCAAATCCAGGGACCCAGTTGTCCCAAGGAACCGCCTGTTGGCTGTTGCATTTTATTTTTTCTTCTTCTGGGATTCCCCATCGCAAACTATCTTCCCGCCTTTCCGCTTTCCGTCAGCCCGGCCGTGGGACTGGCACCCTGCGTCTCGTGTGCTTGACCCAACCGTTTTTTTTTTCTCTCTCTCTAATTTGCCTCCCGGGCGGACCGGCGAGTCGGCCACCCAAAGAACCACTTCCACTCGGTCGTACCGTAGAGTACTGCAGTACTGCCACATTTCTGCCAATGTAATTTTTGGCACCTCAATTCGGCTTGCGGCTGCGTCTTAGACTACAATGAATGATGATGATAATGATTTTTCTCGTTGAGTGTAGGTTATTGGTCACTCAAGACTTTGACCCCAGGAAAGCGACACACACAAAGGGAAATAAGAGAACGAATAGTAAAGAAAAGAGGGCACCATGAGAAGAACGCGCAAAGACACTCTCAAACTCCGTCTTCATAGCTTGGCTGCTTTCAATCCGAGCGTTCGATTAGATTCCGAATTGGTGCATTCGCATCCAATTTCTGCTTGCGCCCCTCCGCTATCTTCTCACTCGGCTTCTGAAGCCCTGTGATTTTCTATTCTTCATCTCCCGCTGATCGAGCCTCATCTTATCTTTTCTCTGCATCTAAGCAGCTATTTACAATCAAGTCATCGACTTGACACGGCGCTATTGCTCGGCTCTTCCCTCCACAAAGTCTTCTCTTTCCTAGCAACAGTATTCATGTGAATTTGCACCCTGCTCCTTGCCACACTGCGAAGTCTGCAAAAAAGAACTGAGGTAGGTGAAGAACCGAAAAAAAAGCACCCAAAATTACCAGATTAAAGAAGGGGCGTGCACCCGCCGGTTTGCCCTCGAGGGCTCTCGGGATTCTCGCTATAGCCACGCTCGGTGGTATCCTAGTGTCTAATCGGCAGCTCTGACCCTGCCATGCTCGCATCCCTCGTTTCTGTGGTGTTTGATCCATACTGATGATTGCATCCACGCTACTGTCAGGCATAGCAGACGCCCTTTCTTTGCCCGCTAACGCCCTCTATCACCTTCTCTTCCTCGACCGCGTAACGCCTCTTGCCCGTGCCCGACAAGAACCCTTGCTGGTCTCTTTTCCCATTGTGCATAGTACGTGACCATCCTCTAACCCTTGTATATGTGTCTTTTCTGCGCTCCATTGAAACTTCATTCCTACCTCTATCACAACTATCACAATTTGCTCGTTTCGGGATCACCATCACCGGTGGGTGGGCTTTCGATATTTCCGGCCTGAGTTGAGCTGGATTAGGCCTACCGCTTTGGGAGCCCCTCAGTGTTCAACGCTCACGTCATAATCCAAAGCCCCGAGCCTCCCTTTCTCAATTTTTCTTTTTCTTTTTCTTTTTCTTTTTTTTTTTTTTTTTTGCGATTGTTTGTTTTTTTTGGTTTTTTGGTTTTTTGTTCCCTTTTCAATTCTTACTCATTTCATCTGTCTGATTTGGGGATTGATTATCTCATTCTAATTTTCCTTTTTCTGTCCATTTTGACCCATCTGGGTACTCTCTTTGTCCCTCGATGAGTCGATACTTATTATTTATCATTTTTTGATTTCTGTTTTTTATTTTATTTATTTTATTTTTTTCAACCATCGAGTGTCTTCCCCCCCACCCCCCTTACTATCCTTCCCTGACCCTTGCTAAATTCGACCACCTCGACTTTCTACACCTATTCTTTCCTCCACCGCCTCTCTTCAACCTCCCAATCTCTCTCTTTCCTTCTCTTCCCCCCCCCCCGGTCTGTCTTCCCTTTTGCCATCCGTTCATCTCGCCTATCTGCATTCCTTCCCCCCCCTCCCTCCTCCCCTTCCCCGTTGGTTCTCGACCAGGTGCGGATTAGATCCTTGATTCTTTTTTAATTCTTTCTTTGCCTTCGTACATTCCCCCATCCGGTTCAGCGTGACCACGAGGCTATGCTATGCTAGCTTCGTAAATCACCCGACGGGAGCTGGAACTGTTTTTGATTTGACCTACTATCTGACCGGCTTCGACTCCGCATCGACATCCTGGTCGCTTTACCACACACACACACACAACTGCACTACTCTTTCACACGCGCACACACACTTATCCTCTTACACTCACACCCATTCTGTTCTCCCGTACATACTGCTGCTGTGACTGCTGTTCTTACGTACTTACATACTGCTTACTGCCATTACTTACATACATACCGTCCTGGCAGTCCTCTTTCCAGTCTTACATACATACAACCTGCCCATACATACATACGACAGCCACTACCACAGTTCACACCCCCCTCCTCCACTTCTAAAGGAAGAATACCCCTGCTGCCTGCTTATCCTTGGCTAAAACGACCCGCGGGACGTGACTGTCGACTCACATCATCCTGCATTTGTCCTCTCGTCTCCCCCCATCCTCGTTCCGTCGTTTTAAAGCAACAGTCCTCGCTCACTCGTCGTTACAAATGTCCACCAACCCCCACGATCTCAGCGACCCTAATCGACAGGGACAGTATCCACCACCTCAGTGGAACACTAGTCAACCCGAGGACAACCCTCCGGCGCACTATCCGCCAGCTTCTCAATACCCGGTATGTCTAGCCTCGTTTGATAATAGCGGTTCTATAAGTGTTTTGGGGAAGGAGGAAGGCCCGTGGTGGGGATGCTGTTCGTTGCGGCCTTCGCTTTGCCATCTTTCCTCCACTTGATCTCCGAGTCTTTTCCTCTCCAGTCACTCGATCTGCCAGTCCTAGGAGACTTCCATTGAGTCACTGCCTCTTCACTCAATCCCTACTAACAATGATTCCTTCGCTGCAGTATCCCCCGGCTTCCTACCCTCCTCCGTCGGCCGATCACCAATATCCGCATCCCCCGCCGCAGTATCCAAACATGGCTGCTATCCATCCCCACGTCCAGGGCCCGCAAGACCCATACCGTCTTCCTCCTCCGCCATCTGGCCCCTATCGTCCAGATGTCTATGCACAGCCGCCCCCACCACAACCTCAGGTAGTCTATCAAGCTGCCGCCCCGCGTCAGCGGACTGCCATTGCTTGCCGTTACTGTCGGAGACGGAAGGTATGTTCATTGGGGAATGAAATCAATTGCTGGCATCCGCAGTTCTGCTTTCCGACAGTGTGGGCTAACACGAATTCCGCGGGATTTGTAGATTCGTTGTTCGGGATTTGAAAGCTCTCAGGATGGGCGCTGCAGCAACTGTATCCGGTTCAACCAAGAGTGCATGTTCACCCCTGTCTCATCGCAGGCGCAAGCCTTCGTCCCCGCCCATGCTGCGTATCCCCACCTGCGCAATCCGCAAAACCAGAGAGCTGGCGGCCCTCCCGTCATGCTATATGGAGCGCATGGACAGCCGCTCCCGCCTCAACAGCAACCTCAGGCCGACCCGACTCTTCCACCACCTCAAGGAATGTACAACTATCCGGGTGCCGCACCCCCCCTTGCATCAACCAATGCGCCGGAGCACGTGAGTCACCAAGTCCCTCTGTCTGTTAGTTTATGTTACAATCAGGACTGACCATGATCGATTCGCAGAGACCTGGTGGCCGTCGAGGCTCTGGCTCCGGTTACGACTATCCCGATCCCACAAACTTGGCTCCGGTAATACCTTCAACTTCAGCATCGGGATACCAAACGCACAATGCTCCCAGTCCCTACTACCCCCCTCCGCAGCATGATCGCCGCTCTTCTCCACAAAGTTACCCCTACGATGGCCGCCATACGTCTTCGCCCCACGGTTCGCCCTACCCTCCCATGCATTCCGCTCAGGGCGCAATGACCCCTCCGCCCACTTCCACGCCGGGTGGTTCGACTCGTGGAGGACTCAATGTGCGTGACATGCTGAACCCAGGCGACAGCCAGGGTCGCTCCAGCACCGATAGTGATATGCTCAACGCATTGAATCGTCGGGGCCTGAACCAATAAACATCCGACCCGACAATCTAAGTGCGCATGTGATCACGTACTAGAAGAGTCACATGCGAAACTTGTTGCCGCGTGGAGGAGAGGGTCAAGGGTGGAAATTGTCGCGGAAATTGTCGCCTTTGTGTTGGTCATTGGTGGATGCGCCAGGTTCGTGTGCTGGTCACACATTCTTCCACATGGCACGGTCAACGGATTGTTACTCTGTGCGCCGATACAGTAGCGGCCCTCATTACTGTTTCTTAGGCGGGTGACGAGACGAGAAGTATGACGTAAAAAAAGGATAAGAACGACGTGTGCCACTTGTGAACGGATTTTTCTTTTTGATTGACGCTATGGATAACGATGACGCTGCACGAAATGGTGACCTCGGATCGCCGGTGATACTTCTCGACAAACAGTCCGCCTCGGATTTGAAGGAAGCAGGGGCGGTGAATTGACGCCATTTGCGCAACATGGGAGTGATGTGCAGTGGTAAACATTCCAACAACCGTTTGCTCTGACGACGAGGCCATGGAAACGAGACGCAAGATTTTTATGAGCTGCATGATTTGACTATGAGAATGCCTGTCTTTGGTTGATTATCATGTGCGGCAAGCGGCGTGTGCGTTTTGTCAATACTGCGGCTCAAGTCGACGCTCGCTGTGCCTTCACAGTCAAAACCTCGCGCACATATTTCTCCACCATGCCATTGTTTCTATCCAAGACAAACCCACGGCTTTATACAGTACTCGGGGTAACCTATTAATGATTTTTCCATTATCAGCTTTGCGAGTTCCATTCGTATACGAGTGCTATTTGATGCCTCTTGCATTTACGAAATGCTCGCGCCTTTCGAGTCGGTTGTTCTGGAAAGAGGTTCCGGAGTGGTATGATATCGGTTCGACAATATGTGAGCTGATGCGGCAGATGTCAATCAGTGGTTCTGTGCCCATTTTCCTTGCTTGCCACTCGTGTTTGTCATGTTCAGAAAGAATATCCCAATGCCTTTCACTCGTCATCCATCACATTACGATCCGACTCCAAAATGCGAATTTCTGCTCGCTTGTCCTTCGACTTCTTTTCCCGGTGCATGAGTGATGAATCTCTGTCTCATTTTCTGTTTCGATTCAAATTGTCTCATTATCTATTTTATCAACTCGTTTCTGTTTTTCTTTTCTTCTCTTTTCCTTTTTCTCGGGAGGCTATCTGATTATGCGCTTTTTTCTTAAGTCTTGGTTGTTTTGCGATCGTGTTACTTCCACTGTGTCTCATCCGGAAGTCCATATCGCCCTAAAAAGGAGGCTCTATGTTGCTTTTTTTTTTGTTGTAGCTTATCATCGCCGCATTGATTTCCTTTACTCGTGTTCCTTTCCTTTTCTATATTACTTGGGAGGCTGTCTGATCAACATTTTATCCGACTTTATGAATTCGCAATCATGCGTGCCTTGAATTTTCAGTGCATGTCATTCCATTCGATGCAGCATTTGTGCATATGCTTTTTTTTCTTTCTCTTTCTTCGAGTTGTCCATTCCAAGATGCTTATGCCTATTTATTCACATCTATTTCTCGATCTATGGTTCTGGTATTACGGATACTTTTCTTTCGTTAGATTCTGGAATGGATAAATTCCCTAGTCTTGACTTCAATGGTGGTTGCTGTAGCGAGTAATGATTATTCTGTCGTCAGTGCTTAGTGGAAGTAATGTTTCGGTGGCTATGAGAACGCGTTTGACGGAGACACGCAAGTAAGCGAGTGGACTTCATCCAACGATTGAGATACGCTTTGGAAGCAAGAGCATGAGCAGTTGTATTCCAGGGGTTAAGGGTCAGCCTCTTCCCTACCCAGCCGGACATGGCAACCCAAACAAACCCCGCCCTGCCCTCGGAGTTCCCCCCCCCCCTCCTTCGACGGTACATAAGCTCCGTTCCCTTCCCTGAATCTATCTCATTTTCAACCCTGACAAAGGAAAGAAGAGAGGAGAGCTGAGGAGAAGCCCTCCCTAGCCCGCTCTCGACCCAGGGGAAGCTAGAAGCCTGGTAAGATACCGCAGCTGACTGCCCCGGACCAACTTCCGTTTGCCTTACGCGGACAATAACACCTATACCCGGAGTCAACTTACACTTGGTTACCTCCTGCCTGCCTGCCTGCCTGCCTGTCTGCCTCAGGCGCCTACTGGTGCTGGTGTACAGTACCCTTCCCTATCGGGGTGACGATACTCTGGGTGTGCTTTTCAGGGGGAGGGTGCATGTGTCGAGTATGTCTTTGGCGCGTTTCTTCAAGCTTCTAATAGGGGTGGGCGAGGGAATCCTTGGAAAAGAAGAATTTCCATTGAGACTTAGAGTAATCAGGTATTTGAGAAATTACATGCTGAAATTATGGAGGGTTTAAATTACTCGACAAGGAAAAGCAGAGCACGCTGGATTTAGGTTTGGAAAAAAAAGGGGAGATATGAAGAAAGTATGAGTTACGGTACACTTGCAATTGGGGTTGTATCAGTATCAGTATCAATGTCAGAAATCACCGTGGTGACATCACAGGAAAAAGGTAGCTGCAGTGGAAGTTGAAAGAGAAGGGAAGAGATACAAATGAAATCGAGACAGATTCGCTCAGTCAAGATATTAACATGGGAGTATTCCAGGAAGTAACGAAGGGCCAAAGGGGAAACCTGAACACCTGATCCTGGTCGGTAAGCTGGAAACTGTGGCCTTTATAGGAGGCATGGCGCCGACTTGAGGGCTAACGAGACAAAATGACTCCTTGGTTATGTGAGAACTGAAGTCGTTGCTTGAGGCAGATAGAAGTGAGGACTTGAAGGGTTGCTATAGAGTGAACACTGGTATGAAACGTATTTTGGAAAAGATCTGATGAAAACAAGACAGTTTTGTTCGGCGATTAAGAATCTGGGAAAGCGTCCAGAATCCGAATCATCTCCTTCGCTCGGGCTGGATCTTCCACGAGCATGTTGCGTTGCTCCATGACCATGGAGAGTGCGTCAACAACTTTGTTGAAGGAAGATGCTGCTCCTCTCTCTTGTCTAAAGCGGACAAGACTGAGGTTCTCTTGTCGGCCGCGTTCGAGATAGGTGCAGAATTCAGCGGAAAATTGAACAGGTCGGAGGCGGAGGACTGTATGTGTGTCGCAACATTAGTCCAAGTGCTTCCAGATGGAGATGTGGTTAGGAATCAACCTACAGTTCGCTTCCCCGACGGTAGCATAGATGACTCGTCTATCACGGTCGAGCTGAACATCCTGCATGCCGTATTTCTTCCAATCCCGGAGGATTCTGTGAACGTCCTTTCGGGCTTTCGTGGTTGAGGTGTTGAGTGCCACGACTCGCGTCGCGGGCTTGAAGTGGAAGACTCGGGCGAACCAGTTCTGGCTTCTGCCTGGGTTGCATGGCCGGTCTGGGAGGGACTTGCTGTTGCTGTCACTGGTGTCAAGCGTGTGCTCAGACTGCTGGGGCTGTTCCAGCGGCTGGTCTGTTTCTGCGCTTTCAGGTTCTACGACTGTTAACTGTTGTAAGCAAAAGCTATCGAGCGCTGAGGGCAAGGAAACTCACCTGATTCACGGCTCTGCCCACTTTTGCTTGTTCGCCGGTTGATCAGACGCCGGAAGAATCCGGTCTTAGCTTTGGAAGGTGACTGCTTCTCGTTCGCGTGGGACTCCCCATGTGTTGCGAACAGATCCGTTGGCGGATAGACCTCATGTCGAATCACGGTCTCTGAGCTGGGTTGTATTGGGCGGATATGTGCCGAGTGTCTGGACCCCTTTTCCATATTAGAGGTGTTGTACTTGTTGGGGAGCCAGGACCATTTTCTGTTGTCTGATGTTCGAGTGGCGCTGCGCCTGGGCGATCCAGGATTCTCCGCGATAGGATCCAGCTCGCAGGGAATGCGACTGTGACGAGAATTCACGGAGGCAAATCGTCTAGTAGGTAGGGACCCCTGATCGTTGTCAGGAGCCATCTTATATCCATCGAGCGACTGCCGCGTTTCCTGCGGAAGCACGGCTTGGCTTTTTTGAACCGGTAGGTGCTTGGACGGTTCAATTGACTGCACGGAGCTCTGAGGCACCATGCGTATCGTCCGCTTGCCGTCCCGGCCTGTACGGCTAGCAGCGTAGTCGACATTTTTTGGCCGGGGAGCTGCCGTTCTTTGGCCGTCGGAGGGGACGATGACGCTGTTGCGTTTGCTGTGTTGCCCAGATTGGTTTGGAGGCCGGACGAAGGGGTCAGCGGAAGATGTAGAAACGGGACGTGTTGATTCAGGTCTGTCACGTTGTCGAAGCTCATCCTGCTCAATCAGTCTGTCGAGGTGGCCTATCACGGCAACCAAGTAGCCAGGGATATCCTCATTTCCACCCTTAGTAGAGTGCTCGATCAACCTACGTCGAGTTTCAGCTAACTCTGCAACTGTATAGGGCTTTGGTGATGAGACGTGAGGCAGGGGCTTTGGCCGACTGGTGGACGTCTTTGACTTTATTGTTTGTTCCGAAGCTTCAGGACTGGTCATGGACACTGACGTTGCAGGGGTTTCTGATCCGATGCAAGTGCTAGTATTCGTGCACGCAGTGGATAGTGAACTTCCGTTGAAAGCTTCCTCACAAATTTGGCTCAGCTCGTGGGACACCTTCCGCGCATCCTCCTTCCAAGTGAAGTCAGTGGTTCGCAGCTTCTTCATTTGAGGGCAGTTCTTGATCGTCACACCCGCACTGCGAACGACGGTTGGCTGAGCCGGAAGCGTCGGACTGCCATTAGTATCTGTAAATGGATCGTCTTCGAACTCAGATACCAAACTCCCGTCGCTGGGATTGGCTATGATTTCGCGGGTCCTTACCCGCGCGGTCTTCGTCCTGACCGAAACGGATCCCTGGGAGCGACTTCGAGCATGGCGAAAACACACATTACGCTTGTAACTCGCCGATCGCGGCGTTGGTGTGCCATACAGAGCTCGTCGAGACGCTTGTGAGGCTCTGGACTGGAATGACTTCATCGAAGCGACTTTCAGTTTCTTTTTGTGGCTCACTATAAACGGGGAGCTTGGCGGGCAGTCAATCTCCTGGCATGATGACTCCTGGTTTACAGTTTCTGGCACTGGAGGAACGGGAGGTCTCTCCGACGTCTCGACTTCGTCAATTCCGTTCCGGTAGATCGTGATTTGCGCAAATTCGGCTTCCTTCAGCGCTATATTATGCTTCGGAGATCGGAACGGATCATAGCTCTCCACTGTGGCACAAGACATCGGCTCTCTGGCCGATCTTCTGGTTCGTATGCCTGTCTCTTTGACCGACGCCTGAGATTGTTTCCTGGAGTGGTACTTCGCATGACTGTTTCGCTTGTAGGCACTGCGCTCTTCCACCCGCGATATATGATGATAGTCACTGGCAGAGTACTCCAGGGCTTGGCCTTGGTAGTTTTCCAGCTGCTCGTTCCTGAATTTGACCAATGCATTATAAAACATTCGCTCGTGGGTAGGTCTGAGTGACATAAAAAGTCAGTCTGGGAGTAACCGATAAGTAATAATACCAAGAATTGACCTACTCGGGACATAGAATTCTCTCAATCAGAACCTCTTGATGAACATCATGCCATAATGTTTGAAGATTCCTTAACAAATCAGGATCGACGTCGTGTCTATGAGCGATAGGTTCACCACACTCATCGAACGACAAGGGCGGAGCGGGTCCCACGTAATGATTCGCCATCGCCTGGTGGAGCTTCTCATATTTCTTCAGAAGAGGATGCGCCCATATGCCTTGCATATTAATCCGTTCTTCAGGTCTCTTCTGCAAGATCCTCCTGATGAGGTCAGTGGCCTCGAGACTTACCTCGGGAGGTATTTCAAACTCTGCTCTTTTGACCAGACGCAAGGTACTGGGCAGATCGCCTCCATCAAAGGGCAGAAAGCCTGTTAAGAGCGCATACAAGATAATACCGCAGCTCCAGATGTCTGCCATATCCCCACGATACCTCCGGCCATAAATGATTTCTGGGGCAGCGTAGTGTGGACTACCACAGGATGTATTCAGCCATTGATTCATGGGCTGAAGAGCGGCCATTCCGAAGTCAGCTAGTTTAACATTATGCCAGCTGTCCAGCAGGATGTTCTCGGGTTTTAGGTCGCGATGGCAGATGTTGAACCGATGGCAGTAACCGAGGCCTGCGATGATCTGCCGAAACAATCGCACTGCCTCTTCTTCCGGCAATGGACCATGCTTCTGCACGTACTCGAACAACTCTCCTCCTTCGACGTACTCCAGAACGAGATACCTGGTGAAGGAAAGTCAGCAATCAGGCAGACAAGCAGACTTGCTGTACCTACAACTCGCCACGATTCTCCCAGACATCATATAGACTGATCACGTTCGGATGCTCGATGAGCTTCATGATAACCACTTCTCTTTCAAGTCCGGATGGAATATGTCGCATGCCGGTTCCTCCAAAGTGACCTACTTTCCGGTCCATACCCGCAATACTCTCGCTCTGCGTCATTGCCGCCGACTTCTTCGACACGATCTTGATCGCTGCCGTCTGACCAGTGATTGCATGCTTCGCCAATCTCACCCGGCCACTTGCGCCACTCCCAAGATCCTTTCCCAGATGCCATGGTCCAATATGCGTCTTCCGCTTTCCCCTGTTGGAGGCGGTGGATGTGGCCGAGATAGTTGAGTGTCGGTTTGTTGCAGCCCGAGACTCGGCCACCGGGGTCGCGTAATTCATCTCCGCATCGGGCTTGGTCGATAATGGACTGGTCACAATCGACATCGGCATTGGCGAGGTAGCTTGGTAGTATCGTCCTTGCTTCATCTGTTCCTCCTTCTCTTCTTTGAGGCTTGGGTATTTGTTGGCTCTTGTTGTGGCATCCATCAATGGGGTCCGCACCATCTGAGGACTCAGGTAGATTTGATTATTCTCGTCCATCTCCCCCCGTGTACCCGATTTAGCACTGCGAGATGACCTGCCTCAGGATTGACATTTCAATATGATTCTGCGTTTAATTCTCCGAGACGTCAATCTGGTCGATCAGGGGAAGGTAGATCCTCCTGACTTGCGCGTGTGAAGTTGGAGGATAGTGAGACACGGACTGACGCGAGGTGTTTAGGTCACGTATTCGAGACAGCAAGATGGGGTCTCGAACGACCGGGCACGTAGGCGTCTGTGTCTGATCTGTGAGTGAATCAAGCGGGTCGAAGTGGGTGAGTGTCGCGTGCCTAATAGTGTTTGGTTAGTAAATTTCCCGGGTCGATTCTCGTCTAGCAAAACCTCGTGTAGCACATGTGGGATGACGACCACGACGCGACTTTCAGACTATAATGCAGGCGGCGATAACGGTTGGTGAGTGGGTGGGTTGGTGAGTGGGTGGGCAGTGTGACGACTGTTGCTAGCATCGATGATGGGAGGGGAACGGACAGAGCAGGCACTCGACAGTATACATTGCAGTGTGTGTGCCAGCCAACTTTGCGCAGAGGCGCATGCCCCACGGGCACATTACTCGAAACCCCGAAAAGCCAAACAAACACAGGTCGATTCACCCATGGCTTGGTCTGGAGCATACCATGCAGAAGCCAACTCCGTGGAATGGCCAATAAGTGGTGTTTTGTTTGGTTGGTATTGCCGCAGAACTGGGTGGAATGCAGCCTCTGGCCAATTCTCGAGGCTTGAACTGAAGACATTACTCGAGGCAGCATTGGACAACATGAACGACAAAGTGACCTGCTGAGCTTGGCAAACTGGCTTGACTGCTAGTTGATCTACTTTTCACCCTATGATACGAGTTATTCGCGCATAGCGAGTTGTCTCGTCGAATCTTCATCGGTGGAAAGCCTCACCATACATGATAGCTGAGGGTCACCCACCATTCGCACGCTACTGAGTATTTGGCCATCCCTCCAGAACTTCCAGTGAGCTAGCTCACTCCAGAGGAAGAGGAGGGAATGGAAAGTCTGAGTGTTCATTCGGGAATTGGTTGCACATTCCAGTGCCTCCCCTTCGTTCCCTAAAACCAGGGGCGGCAACTCATGATTGGAGAATAACAACAACAACACACACCAACAACCACTTCCATCGCTGGGATACATACCAGCAATAAATCCAAAATACGGAGACTTATGCTTTGTTGAATTTACGTCCAGATGAGGGGTAATGCGCCTTTGCATAGGCGCCCTATCACCCATCCAATCGGAGTTCTACTGCATGCATAGACTGAACATGCACCGCCAAATCTGCTGGGGGGGTTTGATTGACAGCTCCGAGAAGAACTTGGAAACGACCTCGCATGCAAAATCCGTGCTCGTGGCCGCGGGGATATCGGGTTACTCAGTATAGATATCGTCTCAAAAGCACATTAGGACATCAACCTAATCTCATCACTACCAATGCTCCTCCCCAATCTCCGCCTCGTCAACATCCACCCCATCCACAAACCACCTCCCCTCCCCATTCCCATCGGGTCCAATCAAGACATCATTCCCACTCATCATCCGCTTACGCATCTTCCCCGTCTCGCGGTCGAAAGTCCAGTCCTCCAGCCCGTAGCAGCGCTTCCAGCGCAGCCCATCGTCCGCGTCCTGGAACTCGTACCAGAACTGCACGGCGATCCGGTCGTCCGTGAACGCGAACAGCTCCTTCCGCAGACGATACCTCCGCTCGCGCTTCCACTTCGCGGTCAGGAACTCGACGATGCCCTCGGTTCCGGCGAAGAATGAGGTGCGGTTGCGCCAGATACAGGTCGGGGTGTAGGCCTGCGCGACTCGGACGGGGTCTCTGAGGCGCTGTGTAAGTATTGTGCAGGGAAAAAATAGTATTTACGCTGAGGGCATGATCTAAGGTGAGGTTTCGGTGCCAGCTTTTCGTCTTGAGCATAAACATCTTAGGTTTCTTGTTGCAAGATGATGCCTGCCCTCCAGGTGCAGGTTTAGAGAGATGGGAAATCCTGTGATGCAAATACAGAAGATGGAAAGGGGCAGCACGAGGGCGGGTTTCAGAGAGAGGAAAGGGGGGAGGGCGGGAAGTCTCCCTCGATTCTCGCAAGCAAGGGGGGAGAGTGGGAGGGGGGAAGCAAATGTAAATTGTATGCATGATGATGTGACTCCTTCATGCCTGCGTGGGCGTGAGCGATATCGAGTAAGACACGACAAAAAGACATCTTGCAACAGAGAGTAGTAAGTAGTATGCAAGAAATCACAGGTGAAACGACAACAAACAGCACCTTCGAGCCCTAACAACAACAGCTGGGAGGGAGACCAAACGTACTGGGAATTCCACAGGTTCTGGGCCGCTTTAACCTTCTTGCGAGCTGATTCTTCGGTGAATGGTGGCTTGATGTCGGCCATTGTTTTTTGCTGGTTTGATGAGCTTATTTTGGCTGAGATGCACTTGGGATGAGAGATGCGTGGTTGATGAGGAGGAGCACTGGCTTATAGTTCGGAGATTACATTAATTGTTGTGGTTGACTCGTGGTGATGCCGTGATGCTTATGGTCATGTGATCGTACTACGCATGTAGGCAGGCTTGTTTTGTTGGGGCTGGATGTCAGATTTTAGTCCGAATTACTACATATTGTACCTACTGTGTAGTAAGTTGGTTTACTCGCTAATTCAATTCGGGATAGTTAGCTTTGGGGATGGATGATAGGACGGTCGAGTTCTGATTAGCTCTGCAAAGTGAGGTGAAATAGTAAAGCGGTGATTACTAAATTGTAGAAACGTGGTTGCTCGCCGCCCGCCTTATCTGCCAGTTAAATATATGTCACGCAATTGTCCATTATGCTTAAGCATGCACCCAACCTCAATTCGGTGCCAACCGTGAACCCCGCAAATTCCAAGAATAGGGACTCGGTCGCGTTCAACCCGATAGAGATTTAGTTACTTGGTATCATAGAGGTCAAATGAGCACTTAATTTCCCGGAGGCACTCAATTGTGAACATGGCAGATACGGGGCCGTCAATACCGCGTGGACTGCTGCCTCGCATGGATGCGACGCAGCTATAGACTAGCGCATATAATCGGACAACACTTGCCGTTGGCATATATATTACTCGGTGCTAGCAACACACTGTTAGCCCATGATACACGAAGATTTATCCTGTTCTGACACCTAAGTGCGCTGATATTTCTCCTCAAGAAAGCCGGCTGGCAACCCTTTCTAATATCACATGATGATGCCTCCCTCGTGGAAACCAAACGACTACCTTCCTGTCCCCCAGTCACCAATCCCACCATCGCCATCCAGCTCGTCACGACCCGCAAAACGAGCCCTTCATGCCATCGTCCTACTATTAGTCGGAGCCGTGGCTCTGTCCCAATCCCACCTGCACCTTCTCCGACCGCAGTGCGCGAAGCCCCATCATGGCTCTCCACATGCCGATCATGGCAGTCCTTTTAGCTGGGACCAAGTAAATCTATTGAGTCTGATCTGAATCCTTGCAATCCGAGACTAAGAAAAAAACAATCCAGATCACACCCACCAAGCACCTCATCTACCACCCGTGCTTCGACGACCACGAATGCGCCCGCCTCGAGCTCCCCATGGACTGGAACCGCACAGACACCCATGGAGCGCAGATCGCACTGGCCGTGATCAAGCGCCCCGCCAAGGTCCCCGTCACCGATCCGCGATACGGCGGGCCGATTCTCTTGAATCCCGGGGGCCCCGGCGGTTCGGGCGTGAGTATGCTCCTCAAGCGGGGGCAGCACATCCAGATCGTGGTGGACTCGGCGGCGCAGCCGGCAGCACCGGATTCGCAACAACAAAACGAAGAAAAGTTCTTCGATGTGGTCAGCTTTGATCCCCGCGGGGTCAATAATACGACCCCCGCGTTCTCGTGTTTCCGTGACTCGGCCGCGCGACGGGCGTGGAAGTTGCAGGTGGATGCGGAGGGGATTCTGGGGAGCGAGGAGAGGGTCTTTGATGCGCGGTGGGCGCGGCATGGGGCGATGGGGCTTACATGCACGCACCCGGGGGATGAGGAAAGCGGCGAATGGATCGGGCGGTTCGTGAACACCCCGACGGTGGTCGCGGATATGGTTGAACTCATTGAGCGGCATGGCGAGTGGCGGGAGCGCGAGACGAAGAGGATTCTTGGAAGGTTGCGCGAGAGGGGCTCGCTGGAGGCGGTCGTCGGCAGCAGCAGCAGCAGCAGCCAGACACAGGCAGAGGCAAAAGCGATCCTCCGGCGTAATCGCTGGGTGCCAGGCCAGGAGAAGCTGCAGTACTGGGGGTTCTCGTACGGAACGGTCCTGGGATCCACGTTCGCCGCGATGCAGCCCCATCGCATCCACCGGGCGGTGATCGATGGCGTGTGCGACGTCAACGACTACTACGCGGGCGGCTGGCTCACGAACCTGCAGGACGCGGACGCGGCGTGGCTGTCCTTCTTCGAGCTCTGCGATTCCGTCGGCCCGGAGGTGTGCTCGTTCGCTACGGGGCAGGGGGGCCTGCAAGCGACGATCGATCGCTACGAGAATCTCCTGACGACCCTCAAGGCGAACCCGGTCGCGGTTCCGGCGTCCGGGGACCGCGGCCCGGACATCATCACCTACAGCGATGTGAAGATGCTGGTTATGCAGGCGGTTTACACGCCGATGGAGTCATTCGAGCGGGTGGCGCGATTTTTGACGGACCTCACTCACAGGAATGGCTCCGCGTTTGCCGAGTACAAGCAGCGGGAGCGCCAGGACTGGCGTCGGACGCCCCCGTGTGATCATAATGGTTCCAAGCCGTGTATGGTTCCGGGTGAAAATACCGACGAGGCGCAGATGAGCATCCTATGCTCCGATGGGCAGGATATCCGTGGAATGGATAAAGAGACGTTCAGGAACTACTGGCACACGCTGCGTAACCAGAGTGAGACTGTGGGGGACATTTGGGCTGAGATCCGCTTCGGCTGCATCGAGTGGAAGGCAAGGCCTGCATGGCAATTTGAGGGTAGGCGCATTCGTTGATACTCGGATTGTTCTATCAACCCTGACTCATTCTACAAAAGGCCCAATCGCTGGGAACACATCCCATCCGCTATTGTTTGCGGGAAACACTTACGACCCAGTCACGCCTCTCCGAAAGTCAGTCCGCTTTTTTAACTCTCTCTGTGTCTGTTGTGACATATAGCTAATAAAATCCCCGCAGTGCATTCACAATGTCGAAGCAGTTCCCCGGGTCGGTTGTACTACAGCAGAACTCAGTTGGGGTAAGTGCCCTACACTTCTTGGTTGTCATGATTTTTTACCTACAGTGGCGGCAAACATACTGATACTCAACGTCTCATGCTGCAGCATTGTACCTTGAGCGGCCCGTCGTTGTGCTCAGCCAAGGTGATCCGAGAATACTTCCAGACTGGCGAGCTCCCCAGTCATGGCAAGGTCTGTGAGGTTGAAGAAAGGCCTTTTCATGTTCCTGGTGTGCAGCAAAGCAGCAGTTTGTCGGCCGCCGATCTGACCCTACTGTCTGCTTTGCACTCGCTGGCGCAGGAGGAGAGGTCTTTCACCAGGGTTCCACCGCTGAGCTTCTGAGTCTGGCGTCGAAACTCTAGGATGGTTACTCAACTCCGGGGAATGGAGTCGTCTGATAACATGACCGCTATGGCCAAACTGCTTTGACCTTGTACATTCGCTCATATATGCCACTGTCAATACAACTGGCTCTGACTGGGAAGCACAGCCGTCAACGCTTGTAGTAACAGTCTCACAAGAATAGTGGATCTGTCTCAACATTCAAGACGAATGCGGCGCCATCAGTTCATCTGGTTGGGGGTTCCTGCATCTAGACACGATTTCTTAGTGACCCTGAGCACTGTGTGTAAGCATCTATAGATCAGTCCCTGATTATATCGGTGGCGATAATTATCGCCTTCTAGAATCCAGATGCTGTATAAGCATAGTGGAGACGGTTGCCCCGGAATTCGACCTGCCTTAGATAATCAGTCGGTCGCATGCGATGACCGAGACCCAGCGTATTGTGCATGACTGAGCATCAATCACTGAGTTCTACATAAACAATCAGTCGTTGTGTAGGAATCTTGACCGTAATCAAAGGGTCCAGATGACACCAGAACATCGCGTATTCACAGCCACCACTACTACGGAGGACAAGCAGCGAAACGTCTTATCAGATTGGTGCCTGTTTGACCCGCAGAATCAACCCTCCTACAGCAAAAGAACCTCAATTGACTTCTGTGGCGAGCATGACACAAAATTGCATGTGCACCCACGGAACCAAGTTCTTCTTTTTTTTCTCCTTCGTGGTACAGCCCTTGTGATGGGTAAACCAAGCCTTGTTGCCTCGGAACCAGGGGTGTTTTGATCCGGCATAGTGGCGGGGGAACGAAAGCCCCAAGGTTCTCGGGGCTGGTTACGTAGTTGGCGGGTCTTTGGCGGTGAGAAAGCCGACAAGCCGTAGAAGATTCTATCCCTGCCAGCAACAAACGCCGTGGGAAGTGTGATT
The DNA here is from genome assembly GCF_003184765.1 of Aspergillus aculeatinus CBS 121060. Classification (NCBI taxonomy): domain Eukaryota; kingdom Fungi; phylum Ascomycota; class Eurotiomycetes; order Eurotiales; family Aspergillaceae; genus Aspergillus; species Aspergillus aculeatinus. Next base: position 129,148 of record NW_020291516.1, read on the forward strand.
GGGTTGAGATTCGCCTCGGAGATCCACAGTCCTCGCCATCTTGGCCGTCCGCCAATGAGCGCACTCCCTCGGGAGTAGTGGGATCGTCTCAACGGCCTCCTGCAGGGCCGGGGTCTGTGACTCTGTATAGGTAGGTACCTTAGGTTGCTGATGAGAGCGATACTAGGTAGGGTGGTGTCTGTCAGTCCTGGAGTTGGATTTTGTGATTAGTATTTGGGAAATGAGGCGGAGATGTGCTAATGGGTGAGAATGCCGTGGCAATCGGTTGGTTCCTTAGGCTATGTGTAGTTGTTCGACGAGGAGCCATTGGGCGCGATTGATAGTTGTTTCCACACTGGATAGTATCATAATGGAACTCATGGCTTAGATACCTCTGTAACTGTATCTAAAAGTCAGTCTGAGGTATCATGATGATGATCCGAGTGGGGGAATCAGTTCCACCTGCCCTGTCTTTCAGACTTACTATCGATCTCGGCCTATAACCCGGTCGAGACTCCGAAATATTCACTCACAGTATGGCTCAAAGATTAGTTGAGCACAGTGTCAGCTGAGTCATAAGGTATTAGAGCCCCTGAGCAGTGAGCACAGAATTGAGTGTTATCAATCAGCATCCCGATCTAGACAATGACGATGAAGGAGAGGACGGAGGTGGATTTGTCACCGAGGACGGTCTAGATAGCAGAGATATCGGCGGTGGAGAGGAGGGGCAATTGGCGGGGCTCTCCCAAGGCTCAGTCTCGGGCGGTCTTTCTTGATAATACAACCCCCCTCCAAAATTCACTGTAAGAATCCAATTGATTCGGTATCTTTCTGCTTCGGATCACCTTATGGCGCCTTAGACGGGCCGTCGCTGCCGTATCGTCGCGTTAATTCGCTGGCCTGCCAACAGGCACGCCTTCCGGCAGGAACCATCCATCCATCCCATCCCATCAGCATATATTTAGCCCGCCACGGGTTCCTCCCTCCATCCGTTCTCTCTTCTCCTTCTTTCTCTTACGTATTTAAACCAATCTCCAACCCACTTCTTCCAATTCATCAACTACTCTCTCACTTCTCTCTTCTTTAACCCACCTTTCTCACACACAACCAATCCATCACAATGTCTGGCCTCAACCCCGGTGACAGCTTCCCCTCCGACGTCGTCTTCTCGTAAGTTCATCCTCTCACTATATCTTGTCTATTCCTGCATGCACGACTATGTCTGGCAATACCTCCTTGCCACCGCATCGCTATCGACCTCGCAACAATTCCACTGACTCGTCTCTGCTTGATAGCTACATCCCCTGGGCTGAGGAGAACAAGGAGATCCAGGCTTGCGGTATCCCCATCAACTACAACGCCTCCAAGGAGTGGGCCGACAAGAAGGTCGTTCTCTTCGCCCTCCCCGGTGCTTTCACCCCTGTCTGCTCTGCTCGCCACGTCCCCGAGTACGCCGAGAAGCTCCCCGAGCTCAAGGCCAAGGGTGTCGACGTTGTTGCCGTCCTTGCCTACAACGATGCCTACGTCATGAGCGCCTGGGGTAAGGCCAACAACGTCACTGGTGATGACTTCGTATGTTCTTCATCCTCATCCACTGCCCCATTGAGCCCCAACTGACAGATCACAGCTCTTCCTTTCCGACCCCGAGGCCCGTTTCTCCAAGAGCATCGGCTGGGCTGATGAGGAGGGCCGCACTGGCCGCTACGCCATCATCATCGACCACGGCAAGGTCACCTACGCCAAGCGTGAGCCCGCTAAGAACCACCTCGAGGTATGTCGAGCCACTTGTTTCGTTGAGATTTTTGATCGACCACTAACGTTCATCACAGTTCTCGAGCGCCGAGACCATCCTCAAGAACCTGTAAATGCACCAATTTCCAACACAATAGAGGTTGCATGGGCTTTGATAGATGGCGTTGACCTTTAGCTTTGTGGGATAATGACCTGGAATAAAGGCAAAACAAAAAGTCATGTTAGAAAGAGCTAGACTTCCCACTAGATAGTTGAAGAAATTCAACGCATTACGATGCTATGAAATCAAAACCTGATCCATTGTAACTTTAGTCAATGATGTCAAAGAGTCTTGAGTCTTTTGGAGTCGTCGACGTAGAAGGCGTAACAAGCAGGCCGGTATACTCAGAAGCTGTGAAATACCCGTAGAGAGGAGATCAAGCCAACCATTAGCTTGCAAGGATCTACATGATTTTAAGCCCGAAGCTCGCAAGCGTTTAGATTTAGTAAGTTCACTGTTTGAAGACTGAGCCCCTCCAGTGGCTGTCATTGGTGGGTGCCTTTTTTTGTGTGTGGCTGTTTTGGCCGGCGCGGCGGGAGCGTGACTTGCGCTAAACCTGAACCTTTCCATGTGCCGGCCATGCATTTGTTCCCATTCCATCATTTTATCATTGACAGAAGTTACGATCAGGCAGGGATTAGAGAAGCGGAGAGGGTGAAAACAAAAGCTTCTACGAACCTGCCCTGCACCTTGTTTCTTTAATCCACTCCCGGACCAGTCATTTTTAATTTCCTTTATCCTTCCAAGACTCCTCTCAAAATCATACGGATGGCCCTCAATCCGCCTTCGAAGCGCACGGCGGCGGCGGCGGCGGCGGGGAGCAGAAACAACAACAGCACCACCACTAGCAGCCGCAATGGCAACAACAACACCAACAGCAACAACAGCAAAAGCAACAATGGCTTCTCGGCGGCTGCCGCCCGCAAGCGCGCCAAAACCTTCGACGCCCGGACCCTGGCCGTGCAGACCTCGGACGCGGCCCTGTCCGTCACCGGCGAGCTGGACGTCGCGGCGTACGTCGAGGCCCGGGAGTTCGAGATCCGGTCGCTGGAGGCCGGGATGCAGCGGTCGCGGGCGGCGTTGACGAGTCGGGCGTTCCAGAAGGTGCCGCGGGCGTTGCGGCGGCGGACGGCGAGTCATAATGTCAAGCGCGTACCGAGGCGGTTGAGGGCGAGGGCGAGGAGAGAGGTACGTCTTCTTTACGGGCGGAGGGTTTTCTTTTTGGGGAGGAGGTAAATTGTTCTCTCCTTTGCTAACCCCTTGAATTCTGCCATACGCACAGATGCTAGAAGACAACACCCCGACCGTCAACTCGCGCACCCGCAAACCCACCGAACAGATGCGCATCCGCCTCGAGACGGCGCGCCGCTTGCAGGGGTTGAACCGGCGGACGAAGGCGAAACGGGTGCAGCGGCGGGCGCAGCGGGCAGCTGAACTCAAACAACAACTGGAGGCGGCGGCGGCGGCGGCGAACACCGGGGGTGCAGCAACAACTCATGCGTTCGAGATCGCGCCGCGCGTGCCCAAGATTAAAAAGAACCAGCTCTCGCGTCCCGCGCCGCCGGAGGCCCGGTTCCGGAAACGGCAGCGCTGCAAGACCTGGCTGCCGACCCATATGTTCCATGCGAAGCGGGCGAAGATGACCACTTCGCTGGATCCGCTGTGGCGGTTTGCCGTGCCGTTGTCGCCGACGGAGAAGAGCTATCGGCCTACGCATCGGGCGAGGGGTACGAGGGGCTGTGTGGCGTGGGATTTGAGTTATATGGCTACCTTGCAGTTGGAGGGGGCGGGGGCGGCGGTGGAGGCTGTTTTGAGGGCCCTGGGGGTTGATGGTGATGCGGGGCAGGGTGCTTGGGGGGTCAAGGGGAGGAAGTGGAGGGAGGGGAAGAGAGGGTTACGGGCTTGGGTGTTTGAGGCTGCTGCGCCGCCGGGTGAGGGGGAGAGCAGGAGGCCGATTGCGGAGGTTATGTTGGTGTGGTGTGCTGCTGGGGCTGCGGGGGGTGAGGATCGGGATGTGGAAATGTTGGATGTTGATGCTGCTGCTGCTGGGAAACAAAAGAAGCAGCTGCTGCAGCAACGCAAGAAGCTTTGGATCCGTGTTCACCCGTCGGCTTTCCTGCAGCTGTGGAATGAGGTGCTGGTAATCTCGAAACAGCAGAACCCGCCCGTCATGGTCGAGGATCTCCGATTCGAGATTGGTAGTATTGAAATCACTGGCCCCGGGTCAATGGAGGCGTTGATCGCTTCCCTGAAGCCGGTCGTCGCGGATGGAAAGCCTTTCACACAGAATAGCCCGGAGGCTACTTGGAGCTCCTTGTTGGGGGTGTCCAACGCCGCTTCGTTACCGAGAGAGGCGCTGCTCGCCTTCTCTGTCTCCGATCCCCGATTGAGCCACCCTCCAAAGACCTTGAAACCCCCAACATCCGAGAGTGACATGCAGGATTTGGCGGTTCTGCTCTCTGACTGGCACCCGGATCGTACCCAGACTGCACCGGCTCTTTTTGATCGCCGTGCGCGTCTGGCCGCTGCGCGTCAGATGCCGAGCCAGAAGGCCATCAATCGGCGACGCTCAGCAGCTGGGCCGGGAGAAATCCCCCCAGCAAAGGAGACGGATCCGCAGATCCCTGTCATCGTCCTTGCGTGCCGATCGCCTGCGCAATCGAAGGACAACAACGCCCCGGGTAGCTGGACGATCCTGCTCCCTTGGAAATGCGTTCTCCCTGTCTGGTACAGCCTGATGTACTACCCTCTGTCAAGCGGAGGCATCCCCCGATTCGGAGGTCTCAAAGAGCAGCAACAGCTGGCGTTCGAATCCGGTGAACCCTGGTTCCCTGGCGACTACCCCGGAACCCGTGCCGGGTGGGAATGGGGTCTGCGCGAGCGAGAGGAGGCGAGAAAGGCATGGGAGCGAAGGCCCAAGGGGCGTCGGGTCGAATTCGACTCTCTGGATCTGCGCAATGGTCAGAAAGGCGAAATCGGCCGAGGCTGGGCATGCGATTGGGAAAGACTCGTTCAGGGCCCAGCCAAGGCTGCCGAGAATGCGCAGAGGACGGACAGAGAGGCAGATATCACTATGAGGGATGCTGCTGCTGATGCTACTACAAGCCTTCCACCGCTGAACATCCACCAACTTTCGTCATCACAAGCATCCCGCGCACTCAGTGATCGATCAGTCAGTGTTGATAACGCCACCCTTGCCACAGTTCGCATCTCCCTCGTCAGCCGTGGCACCCCGACTCCTCGAGCCCGCATCTACCGTCTCCCCACCAATGACCCAGACCTCAGACAGCGCTGGGTCTCCCTCGCTTCGAAGGAGACCGACCAAAGTAAACAATCCCGCGCCAACACCACCGCCACCGACAAGCCTCCAAGTAAAGACGACGCCCAACAGCGTCTCGCTGCATCGCTCATAGCCCCCTGCGCCGACACGGTCGATGACCGCCAGACACACCTCCCGCTTCCCTCTGAGGATGATCTGATTGGCTTCGTCACGACGGGCAACTACAACCTGGCGGAGGGCAAGGGAATGGGCATTGGGTCGATTCAGATCATCAAGGTCCGGAAGGCTACTACTAGCAAGGACAAAGCGAAGGCGAAGAAGAGCCTGTGCATTGTTCGGTCTGCGGGTGAATTGGTCGGGCGACTGGGGTATTGGGAGCTTGTTTAGCTGTGGATGGGATCTGAGTTGGAGGTAATGCTCTTCATGGTTGTATGTTGTATGTAGATGGGTTTCGGTCTTCATGATACCCCCGCAGTTTTGTAGAGTGAATTTATGGATGCCAATTAGGTGTGGTTTGAGGTGGGTGTTGAATATCAATGATCTCATGCGAAGGAGAAGGTTGGTTCCAGGCGGATGTTTTGAATGTCTTGGTTGGGGGTTTTAATGATGCCCATGTTGAGTTGTGTATGTTGCCAGGAAATGACCCTGCTGAGTCTTAACCTTTTCGTAAACGGAGACATGTGCTTGAATCTATGTAGCAAGCAGCCAAGATAAACCCCAAATCGACGGACATATACACAATGACACAAACCAAGAAGGGAAAACCACAGGAATCGAATCTATTCATAAAGAAACAACATAGCTAACACATACACACACTCACACAGAACTAACAACACACTTTACACAAACGTCAGTGGACGCATGTTCCCAAAGATCCCCCCCCCCTCTCTTTCTAAACCCGAGCAACCGCACATCGACTGTCTTTCTGTCTGTCTGTCCATTTTATCCCCGACTTTAACCGACAATCCGATCCACAAACGCCTCCTCCATCTTCGCGACCTCGCGCTTAAAGCTCTCGACCTCCTTCCAGCAGTTCAGCGGCCGCCGGTCGTTCAACCGCAGACAACCCACCACCTCCGCCCGGGCCTTCTCCACCTCCCCGTCCAGCTGCGCCAACCGCCGCCGGCCCTCGAGCCGGGCACGCAGCTCCTCGATCTCCGAGTTCACCGAGTCCCGCGACACGTCCAGGTTGATGGGCTTCTGGGCCTCCGGGGCCGCGGCAGCGGCGGGGGTGGCCTCGCGGCCGGCGAAGGGGATGCGGGGCGCATCCAGGTTCAGGGAGCCCGGCGGGTAGGCGATGTTCGGGGTGGATGTGGAGGATGTTGATGAAGAGGAAGAGGTGGCGGTGTCTTTGACTTCGGCGAGGCGCTTCTCGATCTCCGCGAGGGTCTGCTGTTCGCGGGCGCGGAGGCGTTCGAGTTCTTCCGAGACGCGCGCTTGGATCTGGAGTTCGAGGGCTTTGGCGCGGGAGGAGTCGGTCTTTTGTTTTTCGAGAAGAGTTAGTATGGTTGGGTGGATGATGGTTGTGGAGGAGATTTGGGGATTTGGGGGGTGGATTTAATTGTTCAAGGTAACGTACCTCGGTGTTGTTCTGGAGGGACTCAACTAGGTTGGAGGAGAATTGGACGGGGGAGTTGCTGGATTGGGAGTTGTTGTTAGCTTTCAAGTTTGCTTTGGTTCGGACTGATCCAGGCGCCATTGGAACTCATGAATGGTAGGTGTTGAGGTATGTGATTTCGCGGATTGGAAGGGTCGTGACGAAGTCGTCACCTTGGTTTCTCCAACCCATTGAGCCGCGCAATTGCGCCAATCTTGTTTTCTTGGCGCATGAGTGTAAATTGGGGAGACACACAAGCATGATGCAGGCGAGCTGCCTCAGCTGTGATGTGTACATACCTCGTGAAAACGTGTGTCGAGCCGGCCGAGGCCTCGGGCTTGGAGCTGCCGGCGCCCATGATGTGATGAATTGAGGGGTGTGTTAGGGAGGGTTCGTTATCAAGGAAAATGGGTTGAGTCCGTCAGCCACACGAAGACCGATGGTACGTTCAGGAGGAAGGCAGGGTAATGAGTGGCCGCTGAATGCACGGATCGGGGACAATTCCACTGTCGGCGGAGGGGATTGCATCTTGATGCTTCTGCATTCCCAGCCGACTTCCGCCGGTCATAGTCACGTGCCATTAGTCAGTGACGACGGATAGCTCCTGCCTTAGTGCCTTGATTTTTCTCACCTCTGCCTGAATGTCTGGATGCCTGGACGTGTGAATGCCTGAGGTGTCAGATCGGATAACTCTGCCTCGGTGCCTTGGCTCTTGGTGCCTAGTTAGTGCCTGATCTCGTGGCCTGGGGCTTGATACCGCATCCGGTACGGATTCAAAGTCGCCTGATCCTGCTCGTATCCCATCTTCCCGTATGGTGATGCTACCAACCATCAATCCCTCCCCCCCCGGGAAACATTGTTCTTTTAAGGTTACGTCTTTGTCTACAGTAGGCAGGGTCCTGATGATCACCGAGATGCAGCTGACATGATCGATGGTGTTCTTGTCTTTGACAGCTTCTGTACTCTGCAGGGGAAAGGGGGGACCAATCCTTCGTCGCGTGTTACCTACTCCGTACACAGTATAGTTCATTCTCTCCATATGCCCCAGATCAGAGGCATATCTGGAGATGTGGGAGGCCACATGTCTCATCATCAGGGGAAAATTACTCAGGATACTTGAGTAATACCGCACCATCGTGAGACTCACTTGGCAGAAAGGCTTCAGGTTCTCCATCGGGCCCCTTCCATTTCCTTCTCTACTAAACCTCTTTTGCCCTCACCGGTGAAGGAACGACCCAATCCCCCACCAGCACTCGTGGTTTCTGTACGTCATGGAATCTTGACAGTGCACTCGCTACGGGACTGTTGAATAATGAATACTGAATCAGAATTGAATAGTTACTGGATGGTTACCGTAAGAATCGGGAAGGGGACTCGGGAACTGGACAGGCGAAGGCGATGACCGGCGAACCCGGCCCTGTCGTTGGTTTTTTTTTCCTTGGGCGCCCCGCGACGGACTGACCTCATCGACCCCGCCATGAAAATGGGATAGTCTCATCATTATTCCCGTATTATTCTCTTTCCTCCGTCCTTCTGTCCTTTCGTTTATTATCCTGCTGTTACCCTCTCCACCTGCTCCATTTCTCCTCTCTCTCCCTCTCCAGAAATCCTTTCTTCATCTGCCTATTCACTCATCCACTCCTCCTCTCCATACTCGATCTCTCTCCCCCCCTCTCCCTCCGCAAGTCTATCTCCTCTTCCGGCCTACTACTTTCCCCTCCCCCGCCTCTCCCTCCAGTTTCTCTCTTTCCGGGAATCCTCTCCATATTCTTTGTCCTCGTCATCCTTGCGACATTCTCACTCTACTCTTCTCTTCCCCTCCTTCATCACATCAAAATCGTCATCATGTCTTCCCCAGTTCTCCAAGAGGCTGTGCGGATTGCCCGCCAGTTTGACTACCCCGCCGACGAGGTGCGTCGCGGTGTAACAGAGTACGTGCGCGAGATGGACGAGGGCTTGTCGCAAGAGCACACCACCCTGAGCCAGATCCCAACCTTCGTCACCTCTGTACCCAATGGCACAGAAAAGGTAAGAGAATCAGGCGCCGGGCCTCTTCCCTCCGGATCGATCCGGACCCCGCCAGCTGACCAGACACGACAGGGATTGTATTTGGCTGTAGACCTTGGCGGAACCAACTTCCGCGTGTGCTCCATTGACCTCCATGGAGACACCACTTTCTCCCTGACCCAGTCTAAGATCATGATCCCTCGGGAGACCATGTCCTCCGGCACCGCCAAGGATCTGTTCCTGTTCTTGGCACGTCAGATCGAGTCGTTCCTGCGCATTCACCACAACGAGCACTTTGAGGCACACATTCGACGCCGCAACCAGAAGAAGGACAACTGCGAGGAGGAACTCTTTGACCTGGGTTTCACCTTCAGTTTCCCCGTCCGCCAGCTGGGCATCAACAAGGGTACCCTGATCCGTTGGACCAAGGGCTTCGACATCCCCGATGCCGTGGGCCAGGATGTCTGCGCGTTGCTGCAGAGCGCCATCGATGAGCTGGATCTCCCCGTGCGTGTGGCCGCCCTAGTCAATGACACCGTGGGAACCTTGATGGCTCGCTCCTACACCTCCCCTGGTGCCACGGGTACTTTCCTCGGCGCCATCTTCGGCACGGGCACCAACGGTGCCTATGTCGAGAAGCTCGACCGCATCACCAAGATGCAGACCATTGAACACTCTTCGTACGACAAGTCTACCGGGGAGATGATCATCAACGCCGAATGGGGCAGCTTCGACAACCGCCTGAGCGTCCTTCCCAACACCGTTTATGACCAGCAACTGGACGCGGACAGCAACAACCCTGGCATTCAGATGTTCGAGAAGCGCGTCTCCGGTATGTTCCTGGGTGAGATCCTGCGCCGTGTCATGCTGGACATGCACGGCAACGAGTCCCTGGGTTTCCTCAAGTCTAGCGCATCGTCGACTGTCTCGGTCCCTAAGGAGTCGTCCCTCTTCCGCCAGTGGGGCATTGACACTAGCTTGTTGAGCTTGGTTGAGGCCGACAAGACCGAGAACCTGGATCAGATCAAGACGGCCCTGAAGGATCACCTGAAGATCGAGAACCCCAGCAACGACGATTGCAAAGCCATCCAGACCGTGGTACATGCTATTGGTAAGCGTGCCGCTCGTCTGGCTGCCGTGCCTCTGGCGGCTGTTCTCCACTCCACTGGCAAGCTGCAGTCGGAGGATCTGGTGGATATTGGTGTGGATGGCAGTCTGGTGGAGTTCTACCCCAACTTCGAGGGCCACATGCGGGATGCGCTCCGCGAGGTCCCCGAGGTTGGCGAGGCCGGTAACAAGAAAATCCGCATTGGTATCTCCAAGGATGGCAGTGGTGTGGGTGCTGCTTTGATCGCTCTCGTCGCCAGCAAAGAGGATGCCAAGAAGCCCAACACCAGCGGCCTGCGTGGCCAGTGAGGGATCGGGGGCATCTGATGTTTTTTGGTGATTTTTCAATGTTGCTTCAACTTTTGTTGGATTGAGCGGCCTTTTGCTAGGATATCAGGCATTGATGTCGAGTCTGGACTCGGACCTGCAAGGGAAATGGCTGAAATTCCGCATGGATCAGGTGTTGGCAGAGCGGCTGGGAAGTAGGGAGGTGCTGGATACACTATCATGTTTTACGGCGTTGCACAACTGTTTGATTGGCACATCTTGTGAATATATCCTAGGTTTACTGGTTGGGAATAACAAATAAGCTCTACCTTTCTTGCTAGCATAATGGCCCTTTTGGTCATGTCCAGTTGATCAGGCCGCAATAGTTTTGGGATAGGGATATCCATCCCTTCGTCCAGATGGGAACATTGTGATCAAGCCCGCATGAGAGTATTGTGAGTATGATCCTCTCGGCTGAGCCAGAGCTAAGAGCCTCTTGACAGCCCCATTCTCTTTTTATGACTGGCCGATGAGGATGCATTCACTTAACTACAGGCCTGTGTGTGGTTGAATGTTCTTCTATCTTCGGACTGCGGAAGTAGATATCCGCCCGAATGTCCGGACGACAGCAGGCAAAGTCTCCACGGACGGCCGTGCCATGCATGCAGCTGTTGATGGCTCACTCATTCATCATAGCCTGTGTGACCATCCCAATCCCACCTGTCACTGCATGCGTTCAGCCCCGATTTCCTGACCTCTTCCAGTCCAGGCCAGGCCAGGCCAGAGAGAGGGTGGTGAGCTAGTCCGGGGCCATACAAAAGAAGACCTCTGGGAATGGACACGAGCATGCAACAGGGATGGACACCACAGTCAGCATGGGGTTACAGCCATGCTTTCCGACCGTCGTGTCTGCAGTGGATGGATGGATTCCCTTCTGATGACGACAAACGCCGTCAGGGTGGAAAGGAAAGGAAAGGGAAAAGGGAAAAGGTCCGGTGGTACAGCCGGTTCCAAATTAGGGAGGGACTTTGTTCTGCCAGTGCCAGTGCCTGCTGGCCAGTGTTGATTCAGTGATCTCGTCTTGCCATTTCCTTTCTTTCCACTTGATTGACATTGCTATTGTTGGTACTGCACTGACTGACTGAGCGTTTGGTTTCCTCTGCCTCCAACACTAACGTTGTCACGGCACCTTGACCCATTCACCTTACCGTTGATTCGATTTATCGGTCCATGCTAGTCCAAGAATCATCTACATCTTGCTGGTGATATAGTGACTCTATTCGACTGATACCACAGAGAGGGCGTGTGTGTTTTCCTTCATCCAGGGACCATGTCTCGTCAGGCGTCGTCGATCGAGTTGACTCCTCCGCGTAACAGAAGGGAGATGAGAAAGGCGGCTTCCAGCAGAATGCAATCCACTGATCGCGACAGTACTCCTGCACACTCGTCCCGTGGAGCGTCCTCCCATTCTCAGATCCATGTGCCGCTGAATGAAGCCAAGTCAACAAGCTCGCGTCACGGTGATGACGCTGCTGGTTCAGAGCCAGAATATCCCACTTCGTGGAAGCTTGCCCTGATTCTCATCGGACTTTCCATCTCTCTATTCTGTATTGCTTTGGTAAGTGATCTCATCCAAGTTGAAACTAACGTGTGGAGCTCCCCTGACTCTCTTCTCGTGTCAAGGACAATACGATCCTGGCCACGGCCATCCCCAAGATCACCGATCAGTTCCACTCCCTGGACGACGTGGGTTGGTACGGCAGTGCCTACCTCCTCACGACCTGTGCGCTCACCTTGATCTTCGGCAAGCTGTACACATTCTACTCGACGAAATGGGTGTATCTGATTGCGCTGGCCATCTTCGAGGTCGGGTCGTTGATCTGCGCGTTAGCCCCCAATTCGGTGGCTCTGATCATCGGGCGAGCCGTTGCAGGGGTCGGATCAGCCGGTCTCTTCTCCGGGGCCATGCTGATTGTTGCCCAAACAGCACCGCTAGAACGAAGACCGGTCTACGCTGGCACGCTGGCCGGGATGTATGGCGTGGCCAGTGTGGCCGGGCCGCTCATGGGGGGCGCGTTCACCGATCACCTCAGCTGGCGGTGGTGCTTCTACATCAATCTGCCCATCGGTGGGCTGACCATCCTGTTTATCCTTATGTTCTTCAAGGCACCTAGGTCGGTCAAGAGCACGTACGGATTCAGGGATCAAGTGTCTCAGCTGGATCTCCCCGGCACGGCCTTCTTTCTCCCGGGCGTCATCTGCATGCTCCTGGCGTTGCAGTGGGGTGGTACCACCTACGCCTGGAACAATGGCCGCATCATCGCGCTGTTCCTCCTGTCTGGGTTACTCATTCTGTGCTTTATCGGGACGCAAATCTGGGGCAAGGACAAGGCCACCATTCCACCGAGACTGATCAAGAATCGGAACGTCTGGGGTGGGGCGTTTTTCACCTTTTGTATGGGCGGCTCGTTTTTCACCTTCGTCTACTATGTGAGTGCCCCTCTTTTTGCTTTGTGTCTGTGTCAAGTGACGAATCAGCAGCTAATATACTTGCAAATAGCTGCCGATCTGGTTCCAGGCAATCAAGGGCGTATCAGCGACCAAGTCGGGCATCATGAACCTCCCCATGTTGCTGGGTGTCGTTGTGTTCGCCATGGTCGCCGGAGTCCTGATCTCGGTCTTCGGGTACTACACGCCATTCCTGCTGGCATCGCCCGTGTTCGTGGCCATCGGCGGGGGCCTCCTCAGCACACTGGAGCCCGACTCGAAGGCGGCCCACTGGATCGGCTACCAGATCATCATCGGGATCGGAGCGGGCATCGGCCTACAGCAGCCGATGCTGGTGTGTCAGGCCGCGCTCGGCCCGGCCGACGTGCCCAGCGCCACGGCCATCGTCGTGTTCACGCAGACGCTCGGCGGCGCGATCTTCGTGTCGGTCGCCCAGAACGTGTTCCAGAACAAGCTGCGCGAGAACCTGGGGCATATCGGGGGGCTGGACGTACGCCAGGTGATGGGCGCCGGAGCGACCATGCTACGCCACGTCGTGCCGGAGAGTACGCTGCCGCAGGCTTTGGAGGCGTACAATTCGGCCATCATGCAGACCTTCTATGTGGCCGTGGCGATGGGGGCGCTGGCGCTGGTGGGGGCGTTGCCTATTGAATGGCTGTCCGTCAAGGGACGAAGGATTGAGCGGACGGCCGCTTGATGTAGGCTGGGAGTGGCTGGACTGATTCTTATGCTGCTTCGCAAAAGTGTAATCTTCTTTGCTTTTTACACTTTCTATAATGACTGGGGCTGGGTTTCAGATTGCTACATCATGGATGTATGTAGATTTATCCTTTTCAGTTGGCAGGTCGGGGAATCCATACAGTGGCGGGGTGATGTACTGTAATATGCTAATATGATACGAACGCGAAGCATTATTAGTCTATGGTTGACGATTGGGCCCCTATCGTTTTTTGACAGAATAGCCTAGCCCCAAGCCCCAAGCACCCATTGTGGAACAAAAAAGTATTATGCAGCCCATATCCAAGACGCCAGATTTTGACACTGGCTATACCACCGCATACAAACTCAAATACACCCCCCAGATCACCCCACAGGCACTCCCAAACACCACGCGCCGGTCCACCGGCACCACCGTGTACATGAGCACCGAGACAAGCGGCCGATACTTGAGCCGCGCCATCATGATCGGCCGGAAGTCCTGCCCCCAGCTCAAAAGTCAGCATCGTCTCGTCATCGTCAAGTCACCTAAGCCCGAGCCCCAGCCATCAAGGGAACAACACCTCCCCCCAAAAGTCCAACCACAGTCAAGGTAAAAAGAGCACCTACCTCACGCACCAACCCCCAACACGCCGCCCAACCCACCCCCTTCAACAAATTGATCAACACCACAAACAGCACGATATTCATCACCGACCCCACCGTCTGATCCAGCAGGAACTTGGCGAGGAAGTTGCGGACTCCGTTGCTGCTGCTGCCGTTGCTGCTGCCGCTGCTGCGGGGGTAGAACCTCCCCGCTTGCCTTTTCGGGTCTTGGTCTTTGGCTTTGTCTTTGGCTTTGGTCGTGGTGTTTTCGGGAAAGATGGGGATGAAGCCGGGGATGGGGATGCATACTTCCCCTTTCGGTGGTGCGGCCTTCGTAGTGGTGGGGGTGGATGATGTCCCGGGAATGGTGGTGGTGGTGGTGGTGAGGGCCGACGACCACCACCGCCGCCGCCAGGAGGGGAACCCCGGGAAGCGGGATTCGAGGAACCGTTGCCACAGGAAGTTGGGGAGGACGCTGAGGAGGCCGTAGATGAGGAATTGGAGGAGGGCGGTGGGGTTTAGGTGGAATGGTTTCTGGGAAGGGAAATTAGGGGGGCGAGGAGGGGGAGGGGTTAAGGGGGGTAAGTAGGGGGATGGTGGACAGGTGGATGAGTATAGGGAGGGTCCGGTTTCTGGTTGTTCTGGGGTGACGGGGAGGGGGTTTGGGTTGGGGTGGTTGGGGCTGGGTTGGGGCTCCAATATTTGTGTGGGTGGGGGATAGGCTTGGTGTTTAGATTATAAAAAAAGGAAGAGAGAAGCTGGATCTCGGTGTTGATGAGGTCTGTTTCTCGGCATGAATCAAGTGCCCTGCTAGGTGGTAAGTGCCTAGTGTATCCATGATGTCCTGGGGACATGACACGAAGGGAATGGCCAGCCTGGAGAAGTATACAGATTACCCGTTTAGGTAATTGATGTATACATCATGATCATGGATCATAGGGTTGGTGCCTCCCGTAGTGGACTCGGCCTCGGACTCGGGATGATCCGGAAGATCATTTGCCGACAAGGCGTCAAGGCCCAAGGGTTCACCGTTTCAACACGGCAGGGCAGGGCAAGGCACGGCAAAGGCAAAAGGCAAAGGCGGGGAAACTCAGAACCCCAGAGAAACAAATCCAGAGTTGAGTTGTAGGACCCTCTCTCTCTCTCTCTCTCATCCACTTACCACCACTATCCAGTACCCCCAAACTATTCCCCCATTTCCCCATTTCCCCAATTCCCCCATTTCCCCCCAAATCATGTTAGTCATGCATGACAGAGGTCAATGTTGTGGAGGACACCGCGGATTCTTGTATGTATATAGCGTGTTTTGTGTGTTTTTTTATACATGCACGGGATTGGGGAAAAATTGACGACGGGAAAAAGAAATCAAGCTACGTACACCGCGGTGGTACTGATCTATGACCTGAGCGAGGAGATTGGCAATGGCATTAAGGAAGGTCGATTGTATGAAGGTCGTGGTCAGCGCCGAAGGGGGCATCTCGGTGTTTGGGGGAACAAAGATGAAAGTTAAAAGCAAAACAATAGGCAACGAAAATAGGTTAACGAGAGTCTGAATATCGAGCAGATCAAAGGAAATAAACGAGTGACTGATTTCTTGATATGTAAGAAGGGGAGTGGGAGAGAAATGTAGGGGAAGAGAAGGGCAGTCTGTCTCGCTGCCTGGGGATGGCGGCACGTGTCCGGCACGTGTCCTTCCGATAGCGTCGATTTACTTAGTATCGGCCCTGCAACCAGCCTCTACTGTGCACTGGAAGGTTGGATTGGATTTCGAGGAAGTTATGTACTGTGCTTTAGGTGTTCTCAATCTACATCAGCTTAGCTACGTACGCACTCGTACAGTCACATTGGGCCCTTCTTTGGCACTGGTGAAGTGATCCACCAGCGCCAAGTGGCCCCCGGCGTCCTCCCCGCGGTGGTCGGCCAACGCCAGATCAAAGAGGAAGATCAACCGTGCAATCGTCAGTCGCATCTCCATGAAAGCCATGCTCTTGCCGATGCAGCCACGCGGACCGATGCTGAATGGGCAGAACGCACGCCGCGCGACCTCGACATCCTCTTTACTCGTCTCCCAGGACTCGAACTCCGTCTTACACGTCGCGCCTTCGATCCAGCGCTCCGGCAGGTACGCACCGGGTTGACGGTAGTACGCAGCCTGGCGGTGGATAGAGAAGGTCGGCGTCCCGCAATCTGTCCCCTCAGGCAGGAACACCCCGTCCACCATGGCGCCGCCCTCCATCACCTCGCGGGGAGGCGCCCCCGGCACGGCGGGAGCCAGCCGCAGCGCCTCGTCCAGACAAGCTTTCAAGTACACCAGCTCGTTGAGTTGGCTGCCCGA
Source organism: Aspergillus aculeatinus CBS 121060 (assembly GCF_003184765.1). Taxonomy (NCBI): domain Eukaryota; kingdom Fungi; phylum Ascomycota; class Eurotiomycetes; order Eurotiales; family Aspergillaceae; genus Aspergillus; species Aspergillus aculeatinus. Next base: position 145,325 of record NW_020291516.1, read on the forward strand.
GACAATGTCCTCGACAGAAGTAAACGCCCCGCGGACCTCGTCCTTCAGCCGCTCCATCGCATGCGGGTTGCGCACCAGATAGAACACCGTGGCCGAGAGGGTGGTCGACGTCGTGTCGCTGCCCGCGATCATCAGGACGTTGGCCTCGCCCCAGAGCTCCGGGGTGGTCAGCCCCTGTCCGGACTCCGGGTCCCGGGCGTTCAGCAGGTAGTAGAAGAAATCGCGTTTGGCGTCGTGGCCCGCCTGGGTGCGTTCCTGGGCGCGCTTCGTGGCCTCGACCCGGGAGTTCATGATAAAGTTCCAGCGGTCGTTGGTCAACCGATGAATGAAGATCTGGTCCAGGTGCCATCGATCGAGCGGCATCCACAGACCACACTGGAAGTGTTCCCCCGCAATGTCAGCCAAACCCACCAGAAAGCACAGAAGAAACTGGGGCACACTCACGATATAATGCCGATTCGCCGCGCGATCCACCAACTCGACCAACCTCCGCCGGCTACTCTCAATCAACATATCAAAGCTCTTCCCAAAACATAACTCCCCCATCACATCATACGTGAGATAACTAAACCACCGGCCCAAATCCTGCACCACTGCCGGCCCCTGTTTCTCCCCACCTCCACCTTCCGTTGGAGTCTGTTGCAGCGGCCTCCCCACCAACCCACTACAAAGCTGCCGCACATGCAAGAGCATAACATCCTCCATACTCTTCAACGCATGGTCGGCAAACGCCTGGCTCAGGACGCGGCGCTTGCGGCCGTGCGCCGTCTTATCGATGACGTTGTGCGTGTTGTAGACGCCCTTGATGGCCGGGAACGCGTTGTAGAAGTCGGCCTTCTTGAGTCGCTTCCCGTGGCCGTAGATGTCGTGCAGCCCTTGCGCGGTGTTGACGGACACGAAATTCGGCGCCACCCGCACGTGGCTGCCGTACTGGGCGTGGAGTGTGTGTAGCCAGAGGTGGCGGTCGCCGCGGAGGCCGTGGTACAGCTGGACCCAGGGGGTGAGCGAGGCGAGCAGGGGGCCCGGGAGGTGGTGGAGCGGGTGGAGGTAGCGGTTGTAGAGGGTGTAGAGGAGGGTCTGTTTGCATCCATACCCCATTAGTAGTATTCTTCGAAAGAGCAACGATAGGGCGAATCTGAGGGTAAATCGGTGTGCACTTACCACCGCGGAGAGTAACCCCAGCACACCCAAGGCGATTCCGCCCGGGGATAGTGATATGGCGTCCCAGCTCAGCTGGCTTAACATCCTTCTGTTGCCCTGCTTGCCTTGACACTGGCTTGATGGATGTAACTCGAAGAGTTGGTCTCTCGACCCGAAGAAAGAAGGGGGGGAGCAAGTATTAATAAGGTAGGTAGCAGTCGTATAAGCACCACTCCAGCCAGTACTTTATCAAATCCACTCACTCGTGTTCAGTGGCAGCTGCTGATACCTTGTATCTCAGATACGATGACCCTCCGTAAATGGTAAGTGGTGGTTGGCCGAATCTACCCGCTTCGAACCGAGCTTGTATACTGCGGCACTGCCAACTTCCCCGCAAACGTCACTTCCCGCTCTCGGTTCGTGATGTTTCGAGTAAAGAAGTGAATTGTAAGACACGGGGCCAAGGTGGGGAGCAAACTGATAGGTAATATTGAAAGATGCAGATGGCTAATATTTATGGTGCAATATATACCTACCGACCGGCCGGTCTTTGAATTAATAATGCCCTGCATACCCTTGGTTTCTCGGTTACTTGCGGGCTTTGACGCAGCGCAGCAGCTAGTTAGCAGCTTGGGCGAGTGACTGACTAACTGGCTGGCTGTTGCGTTCCATGGTCCATAATCACTCCTCACCTTATGGCTGATCTATTGGCGTCATGATCCAGCGGAGCAGGTTTCTGGTACTTTAGTGCGGAGGAATTTGGGTTGAATTGTTGGTGGTTAGCTAGTTGTTGGCTATGCTTTTCATTATCCGTGGGGTGTACTGTATAGGTAAGTATAGAAGTAATATAGATGCGGCATATGTCTGATGTGTAACGTCTGACAGGCTATAGGATACTATTATTACTGATAGGATTACTACCTAGCAGGTATCGCCCTTCCGAACACGAGCCCTAGCTCCCATTGTAGCCCAGCAATTACCCAGTACGAGAGTCTACTCCAAGTTGAGATTAATACGGGCTCTGGCTTTCATTGTGCCCCACCGAAGGATACGATGGCTCGCTAGCTTGAGAGATACGTAGTGTGGTTTTTGCTGTGGTGTATAGCACCAGCGAGAACTGGAACACACTTAGATACTATGCAAGGGGAACGTTGAGTATGTACAAGCCAACACACTCACTCCTGGACGCAGGGAGAGAGGAAGGAACTGCACGGTGACGCCAGAATCTTTGCGCCTCCATAGGATCATGTATACCCATGCGCCCCGCCATCCAGAATCCACTGCTCGTTATCGTCGTTGTCGTCCTGCACCCGCCGCCAGGTTGGCTGGCGCTCCTTGCGCGCCGTCTCGGGCTGCTTACCGTCGGCCGTTTTCCACACCGGCCGGAGCAGCCCGCCAGCCGCCAGGAGCGGATTGTTGCTAAACGCGTGGCCACCGCTGCTCCCACGATCGGCCTCATCTCGCTGCGGAGCCTTGGCCTCATTGTCATCTTCGTCCACCCCCTCCTCCGCGGCCTTCGACGACCCGGTCGCTTCCGCGGCGGACTGATACACCCGCGTCACTCGACCACCCTTGATATCCAAGCTCATGATGGTCTTCTTCTTCTCCCACTCCGGCCGGGCCTTCTCCTCCATCTCCCGCATGATGCGCTGCTGCTTTTTGAGGGCCAGCGCCCGCTGCGCCGGGGTCATCCACAGCGTCGACGCGACATTGGGGGTCTCAAAGTCCGCCGCCTCGTCCACCACCCGCGTGCGCTTGGCGTTCTGTGCCTGGAACTGTAGCAGCTTATCGCGATGCGCGCGGGCCGCATCCAGCTTATTATTGCTGGTACTGTTACTTCCCGGTCCCAGCCCCGGTCCCCCGTCCCGGTGCTGGACGCTCTCATTGTGGGCCCGCATCTTCTCCTGGCCCCGTTCCGTGCGCAGCTCCCGGATCATGCTCTGCACCTCGTCGCTCGACAGCAGCGGCGTCCCGCAGAACGAGCACGGCTGCAGCCCCTCCAGCGCGCAGATGATCTTCCCGCAGTTCAGACAGTTCGGCGCCGGGTCGAAGAGCGGGTGGATGCTGGCGTAGCACGTACATTTCCGGCCCCCCGGGCCCAGCGTCGGGTTTGTGGACACCTCCAGCGCGGCGATCGCGGCTGTCAGGTCGGTGATGTTCGTTGTCGTCAGGGCGCCGCCGCCCTTGGCCGACGACGACGAGGACGAGCCTCCTCCGCCTACATTTGCGGCGCCACGCGCCGTTGACTTGGCAGCTTTCGACTTCACGTTAGGTAGGAGATCCGAGATGACGGGTCCCGCGGCTGAAGGTGGGGCTTTGTTGTTCTTGCCGGTGGTGGTGGTGGTGGTGGATGTAGGCCGGGGAGGGGCGGGCGACTGGTTGCGCGATGAGGTAGCGGATGATCCTTGAGAAGATGTGACCGGTAGATTTCGTAGACCGAGAGATGGCTTCGCATCCGGTCGACCCCGGCCTGACATCGAGACAGGCATGTAATCCTCATTTTGATCCTCCTTTCTGTATCCGCCGGTCACGTCGCCGAAGTTCTCGGGCCGGCGCACAGGGCCAGCGCTGTGGAGCGGTGGCTTTGACTTCTTGCCTTTTCGGCCTGAACTGCTGCTGGTGTTTCTGGGAGGTGCGGACGGTGTGCTTGAGGGGGCGGGGGCGGATGTCGGTGCTGGTGAGGACGCGGCGGAGCGCTGCGGCGGCGGGGCCGAACGGCGGGAGCTGAAGGCAGCGATGAATTCGAATGCGGCCGGCGAGTCACCCAAGAGGTTCTTGAGGTGGTTGGCTCCTTCTTCCTTGGAGAGGCTGGCGGCGTAGTCGATGATCTGGGTGAGCGATTCCTGGTCCAACGGAAGAAGCTCCGCTAGCCGGGGAACGCCCCATGCGACAAGACCGGTGTTGCTCATAGTAGTTCGGCAATGGGTACGTAAGAGTAAGATTAAGATAGCGTCTAGTTCTGAGATACCCTACTCCTCATGTCGGACGGTGGTGAAGATGAGGTAGGTCACAAAGTGAGTGATGGCGTGGGTCAATGATCGAGAAATGACGAGTGTGATCGACTTTGGCCGATAAGCGGTTGGTTCGTGGCCAGATCTTTCAGGCATCACATCGACACTCTCCATGTCGAGATCTTATCATTCGTGTCCATGACCTTTACATAGTTAAGTTACAACCGGCTGATTACAAAGCAAGCAGAAGCTCATTTTCAAAACAGCTTTCCGCTCTATCTCCTACGTGATCGATTATGGTAAACGGACCATATCTCAAAAGTAGGATTAATCCCAGCACCTAACCCTAGAGCTACCAAAACAAAGAAAAAACCGAAGGGGTATACACAACGTCGCTAGCTAGAAACGCAGAGACAAATGACCATCATCTATTCTCAACAACCTGATTCATCGAAGACTTCTTGGGGACAAACGAAGTCGACGACAGCTTCGATCTTCTTTTGTCGTCCCGTAGTCGCAGCCCTCTGCTCAATCCTCCACCCAGGCCTTTCGCCAGAGATGCAAAAGGCGAGACGCTCTGCGATCGATCGGCGTCTTCTCCATGTTGAGCACTATTAGGTGCCGTGGCGTGTTCACCGGAATTTTTCGTGGAGACTGCCCCATCAGACTTCTTACTTCGATGCCGATGGTGGGTGCTCTCCCGCTCTTGTGGACTCGTTGGGTCTGTGGTTACGTCCCAGGGTGAGGCGGGATCTATGTCAATGAAATCAGAGCATTTACACCCGCAGCCGCTCGGACAGTATCGGTATTCGTCTTGCTCAGCGTGATCATCAGGATGAGTGTCTGCGGAAGCCATGGAGAACCAGCCTCGATGGCAATCAAAGCAGCTGACATGACCGCAGCCGAGACAGGGAATAAGCATTCCGTCCACCACCTCGCCGCATACAACACACGGCAACTTCAGAGCAAGTGACTGTTTTGGTTTGCAGTTGGGGCACGTGACGGTGGATGTCGCAGTCCCCTTCATGTGACTCTTGGAGGTCAACGCTTCAACGGCAGCTTTTGTGGCGAAGATCGAATGTTGAAGTGCCTGTCCACACTTATTGCAATGGCGTTGAATGTCCAGGCCTCGATTCTCCTCATCAATAGGCACCGTGGTCGCGCCCCGATGTTTTGAGATTGGGAAAGAGAATGAATCATGGTGACCATTGGCATTTTGGCGAGGAACATGCAGGTCCTTGAGAGGACTAGCTATGCCGCCAATTTTGAGAACCTCACTGCGTTGTACGGGCAATGCCCAGATTGAAAGGAGGTGGGCGTATGCTGCTCGATATGAATGGTATAGACCTTCTTTCTTTGGGTCAAGAAACGTGTTCTGTGAGCTACCGCTGTCAAAGGCATTGTGATTCTTGAATGTTGTTTGCAGTCTCGCCCGGGGTTTCGCAGGCGACGGTCGCTCACTTTCCGTGTCGGAATGGGTTTGTGAAGTAAGCGCGGTAGAGGTAGTCAGATAGTCCGGAACCGCCGAAGCAGGCTTGGCCGCAAGAGCACTGGTGACCCACATACCGGATCCACCGGTCGTATGTAGGCTGCCACTTGGACTTTGCTTCTTCTTCGACAATGCAGTCGCGGGAGGGGACGCCGAAGAGGGCCCAAAGGTGAAAGACCGGGAAAGGGAAGAGGCAAGAACAGAACCAAGCCCCGATGCACTTCGAGGCTGAGACTGCTGATCGGGCGAGGCTGCTATTGATACATTTTGGCTCCAAGTTTTCCGGTCTGCCGGTAGGGCCGCAACTCGAGAGTTCAGCGGGGGAGTTGTTCCCGTAGAATAAGGAGGAGTGGAGTCAACACGCCAGATCTCGGAGGATGAGCGTCCGGAACTGTGTGTGATGGGAGTTGTATGGCTTTCTTTTGGTGTGGTGGCAAGGGGAGTCGCAGTATGTGATTTGTTTTGTATCACTGTATGCGGAGGGTAAAAGTCGAACGAGAATGAATGTTCTTCCATGCGCTTAGAGACACTCCTACTGTGATGAACCTTCTCCTTCGCCGATATCTCTTCATTATTTGGTTCGTGCAGGACACATGACAGCATCGCGATCATCTGTACATCGCCGATTCGTTCGAAGTGATCAAATAGAGATGGAATGAGCCAGTGACTACCAAAAGGGTGATCCCCCCATCTTATTGACGAGGCTTGGGACCCCTTCGAGCTCCTATTATGGCTCTTGGCGTCGTAAGTAAGATCAATAGCACTGTCTTTTCGCTGAATGCGCGGCGGTCTTCCTAGTTGGTCTAGACTAGAGGCAAGCATCGATGATTTCCGGTTGTGAAGAATGAGCCTTAGGAGGCCCCAGATTCGAGCTAGCTCGTGGTACCCGTGATCAAGGGCGACGGCAGAATTATGGGCACACACATCCGTGGCTTTGCCACAGATACGATATCCGACAGCCAATTCGCGTTTTGCTGGTAGCATATCACTGAAGTCGTGGATCGATATCACGTTCTGAGGCGGATCAGACGATTTCGTGGTCACTGCTCCCGCTGTTGACCTCTGGGAATTATCTGTAGAGCGTGGCCTATAAATCCCTAGGCTGCCACCACTCCTCCATGTTTGAGGAGTCGGGAATCGGTGCTGCAACCCTGATAAGATACCGGAGGACCCAGAAGAGCTTGAACTCTCCGCGTCCGAGTCATCGGAATACTCTGATGCGCCATCATCAGTGCTGGCAATCGTAGCAGAAGGCCGCGGACCAGGCGAGCTCGTCTGCAATCGGCCAAACCCTTCAAAAACTTTATCGGCTCTAGAGAGCCTGGACATCTCTCTCAGGCCTAAGTTTTCCATCCATTCTGCCGATTTATCATTCTTGGAGGGAAAAAAGCATACCAAACGGCCGTCATTTGCCCACAACGCACCACATCCCTTAGCCACAGGCACCATAACGTTGGCATTGACTGGACGAAGTAGTTCCGAGCTCATGCCTAAGTCTTGGCTTTGGGATAGCCCGACTTCGTCCTCATCGCTTGACTCCTCTCCCTCGAGCTGGCCATTGATTGGGGACTTGACAGTCTCGGCTGTTTCTCCAGAAATCCATGCCATACTTTCCTCAAGTGTGCTTTCGCCCAGTAGATAACGAAGCACCCCTTCCAAGCAGCCTCGCTTGTGAGTCAAGTAGGTATCTGCTATCTTCCGAGTTTCTGCCACGAGCTTGTCGGCAAGCTCATCGGTAACTGCGGCAGTCTTCTGTACGTTGAATATAGGAATGGAAGCCCGGGGGTAATCACTCGGAAACTTGATATCAACTTTCAAGAAAAGAGAGTCGCCATCAGCACCCCACGGGCCGTTGAGGGATATCATCGCTTTCCTTTGCCTGACATCAACGGACTCAAAAGATACCTTGGTGAACTTCTCTCCAACATGAGTGATCTCATCACCCAGGGTCTCGATGTCCCAGCCAGAGATCTTCACGCCGCGCATCCATGCGATAGGGTTGGTGTCGGCTCGAACGTTCGTCCGCCCCTGCATGCCTATCCTGGAGTCCGGGTTGCCTCCACCTTGTGTCCAGCCGCGCGCATATGGGATAGAAATCGTATTCAGCCCCTTGTTGCGGGAGGTTTGTGGCGTGGCGCTTTGTTGGGTCTTCGGCGAGAGGGACCCTGTGTCTTCATCATCTTGGTCGGCGTTCGTATCCCGAAAGGACTTGTAGACCGCACCTTTACGGGTAAGATTAAAGTTAGAGATAAACGACTTTCCTTTCTCATAGCCCACTCGTTGTAAGATATCCGGGTCAACCCTGTGCAATCGGAGTTCTCGATCGGTGCCCCATGAGACGAGCTGGAAATCTCTATGATCAATCCCATCAGCTATACCCCCACGAGCTCTCCATAGGAACTCCTTCACTTGACCTTTATGCCCCGGGAAGCTGTGAACCAACGGAAGATCCTCGCCGGGATTGGCACCCTCTCCGAGTCTGCGGCTGTACAAGTGAAGATCACTGTTACCTCTCTGCGGCATGGCTAAGACACCCCAACCGAATGGGGTGTTTCGTGCGCGCCACACGGGGAACGGTGCCCGGATGAGCTTCTCAGGAACCTCGGTATCGACTGTGTAATCCCAGAACTTGATCGTCCGATCGAGTGAGCAAGTCGTGAGAGCCCCGGGTCTTACTCTATTCCAATCGAGGCCGTAAATCTTCGTGTCATGTGCTTGGATGGATGTGATCGGGTACGCGCCCATCCGTTTGTCCCAGATCCGTAGAAACTTGTCATGCGAGCTCGCGATCACATTTGGGTCCTGTCGATTCCACTTCACCTGTGTTGCGCCAGCAAACCAGTCGGAGAATGATATGGCGGGCCTGGAGGTGATGCGCAGATCCCAGCAGTGAACAAAACTATCAACAGCACAGGTGGCCAACATGTCCGGATGATGCGCCGAGAAGTTGATGTCGGTGATCGCCCGCGTGTGGGCGTGCAGTACATGCTCAATTGAACTCTCCGAAGTCTTCATCCCCAAGTTCCAGACCAGTGCTTTCTGATTCGATGTACTGACGACCCAGTAGTCTCGGGCCGCGAATGGCGACCATTGGACATCCGCGACCTCCCACGGTGTGTGATGAGGCAGGTACCGGGGCGGGGAGTAAGGCGAGTCCAGATCAATAACGTGCAGACCCTCCTTGGAAGCTAGCACCACATCCCGTCCACATGGCGATATGGACATAGACCCAACAGGTTGCTCCACATGAAATGAACTATCTTCGCCGAATGTTGGACTTTCATAGGCCGACGTCGGTGGCCTGGGCTCACTGGTGTCCGTCATGGTTCCGTCGTCTGGCCAGGCCGTCGGAAGCTCCGTCCTCGTTGCGCTGCGTCTCGGCTGCTATCCACACCCTGGAAAAGTATCGAATTCAAGCAGGAATGCGAGCATGAGAGATGTGATCGTGTGCGATAGAGCGTGTTGGTCTCATGTCGACTCTCGATAACATAAAGGACCGGTCAACTGCGGATAATGGACAATTGAGAGGAAGCAGTAGCGCGCATTGAGCAAGTATGGAGCTGGTCGAAGTTCGGAGCTTTGCATGCAATGGGCATGCGGGGTCTTGAGAGAGGTAATGAGCTAGAGATAGCTGAGCAAGCGCGCTATTAGCCAATGATCTCATCAATGAAGCTGGCCTAACTCACAAGCAAGCCTACCTCAAGCAAGCGCATCTGCCCCAAAGGAGTCGAGACACTGAGGCTCAGTCGCAGCTCCACAAGTCTGGGGGAATCCGGACTTTCCATTTCGGGTCAAGGCACCTGCACGGATGGTGTTCCGAGCAACCCGTGCATATTGCGGTGGGTGACAAATACCCGAAATGCAGTGCCCCTCTGTCGGGTTACGTCGATTCAGATTAGTTTCCGGAAGAGGATCACGTATAGCACGTATAGACAACTGAAGCTGTTGGTCTTTCTTTTCTTTTTGTTTCCTTCTCAACAAGCAGCTCACAGGTCGACTGCTGTTTTTCTTTTTGTTTTGCCTTCTCTTCTCCTCTTTGGTGTAGGAACTTGATTTATCACTCTTCAGACAGGCCAAAAGCAGAGAAACCGTAGGCCCCGCCCCACCTTCGAGTACTTGAAGGCGCTAGGAACCCAAGGGTCTGGATGTATACTAAGGTTCATTTCAATCTACAGGTCCAAAATGGCGTTGCCGAAGAGAATCATCAAGGAAACTGAGCGCCTGATGGCGGAGCCGTAAGTCGAGTCTGCCTCGAGTCCTCGTCTCCTACAAGACTGGCTAACGTATCTCCATCCGCAGGGTTCCCGGCATCAACGCTGTCCCGCATGAAGACAACTTGCGCTACTTCGATGTCTCGATCCACGGACCTGCACAGTCGCCGTACGAAGGTATATCGTCTGGAAATTTGCGAGGAATAGCCTGATTGGCCGCTAACCACTCGCTTGTGAAGGTGGCATCTTCCGTCTCGAACTGTTTTTGCCCGAGGACTACCCCATGACTCCCCCGAAGATCCGCTTCTTGACGAAGATCTACCACCCCAACATCGACCGGCTGGGACGGATCTGCTTGGACGTGCTCAAGAGTATGTTCTCTACGGAACTTATGCCACGGGGAAAGGGATGAGAACTAACCACCAAACTAGACAACTGGTCCCCCGCTTTACAAATCCGCACGATCCTACTCTCAATCCAGGCCTTGCTGGGTGCCCCGAACCCCGACGACCCGCTCGCCAACGACGTCGCCCAACGCTGGAAGGAGGATGAGCCGGCTGCCATACAGACCGCGAAAGAGTGGACTAGAACCCACGCCATGACTTAGATGTATGCCGTTCAACTCTTGGGGACGGGGGAGAAGAGAGAAAGAAAAGAAGCTTCGGTGGTAGCCTCTTCCCCAGGTTGCCTGCCATTGACACGAACCCGGTAGGCACAACAAAACGTCTGTGACGTGACCCATGAGACCTCAAAGAAGAAACAACAGAGAAGAAAAGTGCCTCTCGTTCTTTTTTCCTTAAGATCCCCTCCAGTATTCTTCCCGCGTCAGTCTTTACAGCTACTTCACTTGCGGCTCTGCAGGGAGAGAGGGACAAGCCGGCATTGCACTTGAGGGATGACAGCTCTGCACCTTTGGATTCTACATTCATTCACTCGTGTAGATGGCAGCAAAGGCTGTTCCTCATATCTGGGAAATCTTGGTGCTGGTCCTGTGGTTTTCTCTTTTTTTTGTTGCTCTCTTCGAGAATGTAGTTAGTTCCGCTTAGCCATAGTCGCCCTGGTGGGGCGCTTGCGCATGGATAGATAGCAATGTACATATGATCTCCAAACTTGCTTTTGTGTCAGCTCATATTAAGTGAGGGAATAGTTTTACCTCGCGACCTGTATGCCAGGAAGCTGAGATGTAGACTGAGAAAGCTTCTGCTATGGGCTTAACTATATGAGCTGAGAGTTGGTGGGTTATTCATGATGGTGGGTCTAGTGCAGCAGTGAAGAGGAAAGATATGTACAGTACTAGCCTATATAGCTGCAGGAGGATAGCTGCATCGACAAACAACCAGCCTCACACTTTCTCCAAAGTTCTACTTTATCAAGCTGATATTGGTTATTCATATTCACTGTGCCTGGCTTGCATATAGTTGCCTATAGAGAACATAACACGAACCAATCATAACACTTCACTACAGGCAGTCAGCCTAAAGCCAGATTATAACCAATTCACTCCAGCATCGATCTTCTCGTTTCAGTTCCTAGCGCAACCATGTATAAGGTCACGGGACCTCGTAGTGTTAGTAGCCTTAACATTAATATCAACAGTTGCTATCTCTTGATACTGTCAACTGCCTCATCGCCCCCAATGTGACTTGCAACACGCATCACCCAGCTATCATGATTCCAACCATCAAACAAGTTCTCAACCCTTTCATCCCAGGAACCGCGGTCTTCAAGTTGTCGAGACTGTGTGGAAGGGACAGGGACGCCTCAAGGAGGACCAGGTAAACGACCCCCTTCATCAAATGACATCGTTTCAGTGAGTCGGTGGTAACAGTCAACCAAAGCACTCAGGCCCCGCGCGCAGCCCCGCGTGCAGTGACTATTGAAGACCTGGATCACCTGTTTCCCACGCTGGAGGATTACCAGCGCAGACTACGTCGTCCAGAGAAAGAGCTCGACCGCCCCCCTCTCGTCGAGGACCAGTACGAGCATCCTGCGTTGGCGTACTACGAGAACCTACACTCCTTCAACCAATCCGTCACCCAGGCTGGACCTACTGACTACAAGATGGAGCTCAACAAAGAAGGCCCCGCCGCTGAGAAGGAGAGCGACCAAAAGTCTGTCTCTGAGTGGTCTGTGGTTTCGATGACCAAGGAGAGTAAGTTGTTGTCTTCTTGCCTGTGTTGTAGCTCGTCTAGCGGTAGCTCATGCTTGGACTTTGCAAACAGAAACCGGTGACTCTAAGATTGCCAGCGACGACAAGTCTATCTCCAAGAAGCATGGAAAGCCTAACGATGGCAGCAAGAAGGAGAAGGTTATGTCTAACAAGAATGAAAGCAACATGTCTCTGGAGTCCGCGGTCTTGGTCAACGCCCTGGGCAACCAGAGCACCGACAGCCTGGCCGCTAGTATCGGAACTCAGAGCTCTGCGAGCTTCGGTGATACATCTGGTGGTAAGTGTCCCCTCTCGTTGCTTGTGCTCCTTGTGTTGTTTGTAAACAAATACGCAACACCATGCCAGGTGATAGCTGGGTGAGACGAATTGACCTTGTGAGTAGATATTGGCGATGACGATGTCCCTGTCTACATGCGCCTGGACTTCTGGGATCGTTGCACTATTATCGAGGAGACTGAAGAGCAGCTTGTCTCACTCAAAGAGAAAGAAGTCGTCCTGAGCGTAAGGGATGAAGCGTCTCTCTTGGGTGATTCCATGGCCTCGCTCGGTCTTGGTGCCTCGAACATCAGGAGCGGCGAGCAGTCTAACCAGTTACGCCTGAACAGTTCCATGGCCCCTCCCAATCTTGCTGCCTTGAACCTTGAGTCTGGCGAGCAGTCTAAAGAGTCGTGCTTGAGCACCCTCATGGCCACTCCTAACCCTAGTGCCTCGAACACTGCGTCTGGCGAGCAGTCTAAAGAGTCGCGCTTGAGCAGCCCCAAGGCCTCTCCCAAACTTGGTGCTTCGAACACTGCGTCCGGCAAGCAGTCCAAAGAGTCGCGCTTGAGCGGTTCCAAGGCCTCTCTCGGTTTCGGTGCTTCAATCACTGTGCCCGGCGATAAGTCTGAAGGGGCACGTTTGAGCTCCTCCACTGCCTCTGTCGGTCATGATTCCTGGAACATTGTTTCAGACGAGGAGTCTAAAGAGTCACGCTTGAGCGATTCCAAGGCCTCTCTCGGTTTCGGTGCTTCGATCATTGTGCCCGGCGAAAAGTCTCAAGGCGCACGCTTGAGCTCCTCTACAGCCTCTCTCGGTCTTGATTCCTGGAACATTGTTTCCGACGAGCATTCTGAAGGGTCACGCTTGAGCTTCACCGCTGGCACTCTTACTCCCGACTCATCGACTCCCCTTTTGCGCAAGGAGCCCGCCGAGAGGACTCAGTCCGCTGACCAGCCTGAAGGGTCACGCTTGAGCTTCACCATTGTCTCTCTCTCTCCAAATTCATCGACTCCTCTTTTGCGCGAGGAGAAGGATCTAGAGGAGCCTCAGTCCGCCGGCCACTCTTCCGTGAATCTTCCTGGAAGCAGTGCTGCCGCTTCCGTACACAGCGAGAACCGGAGCAAAGCCGACGACAAAGGCGACGACAAGGACGACGACAAAGGCAAAGACAAAGGAGACGCCAAAGGTGAAGACAAATGCGACAGCGTTGAGGGTGACGCCAAAGAGCCCGAAGCGACCCCACCCGTGGCACGCAAGCCTTACAAGGATCCAGTAAGAGACCTACCTACTCCAGCTCCGAATTGCCCAACCTATCCGCAACTAACACAAGGAATAGACTCTCTGGGTGCGCGGCTTCACCGGCACTCTTCTTAAGGGCGCCGCGCCTGGAGAACCCGCTAGACCCGATGACAGCCGCTCCTGGGACTGTAAGATTCTGTGGTGCATCGAGTGCCACGGGCCCTGCCCTATCTGCGGGAAGCCCTGCTGCGTCCGCTGGGGTTGCGATCGATACATGGACCAGCCCATCGCGGATCGAAATTGGTTGAAGTCGCGCCGCTGCTTCATGGTCACCGCCCTTCTAGACCGTTATGGGAACTTGACCAGAGATCACTCGACCTACACGGTGTGCACCGAGCCCGGTGGATGCGGACGTTATGTCTGCTCCGACTGCTGCGGTATCTGCTCCACTCCGATGTGTCGCGACATCCAGTGCAAGGTAGGTGGGACATGGTTCTCTCAGCTGGCGAAGAGAGGATTGATGCTAGGTGAGAAACATGCTAATTACTTTTGTCGTATCTAGGACTGCAAGCCCAACCCTTGGGGCCCCTGTGACTGGCATGCGTCATGAATAGGCGCAACTGTTTTGTGCTTTGGCGGAAGGCCAGCGACTTTGGTACCATCTCGAATGGGAAACTGATACTGCGACCTGATGCTATCGATCGGGCATGTTGCTTGATGTATCGTGATCATGGCGTTCCGGTTACGAATGGATAAGAGTGAAACAGACGGGAATGGATAGACAAGTGAGCCTGCATCATTTTGAAATTCGGTCCTGTTAGATGAACCCTTGCTGTATGTGACTTGGAGAAGCCATGTATCGCTCTGATGATACGATCCTGGTGTGTACGATGACGCTCTTCAGAGGCGGGATTTGTTTTCATATTTCTGTCACATAGTCTCAGACACAAAACCCATATTAATCATAATGAAATTGATGAATCTGAGCAAGAACGAATCAAGGTGTGCAACCTTCGAAGAAGTGAACATAATTAATCCATCAACCCGTTACTAAGTTGCTCCCCCACGCCAGTCCCCCATACAATACCAAGTGAACTATACCAAGAGGGCCTGTCGGCGGGAAGGCGGGTAGGCGGGCAGGCGGGCAGGCGGGCAGCCAAGGGCAGGAGTTGGTCACGTGGTAGGGTTTAGCGAGGCTCCCGCACCGCACCACCACAATTGTGTCAGTCTCGCCCGAACAGTCTCGCCGCAGAGACCGCTTCGACTCAACCACCCAACGCCAACCGACAACAGACCGGCTGCGCATCTCAGACGATCAAGATGCGTACCTACGACGATTCTTTCTCCGGCCAGAAGATCTACCCTGGAAAGGTGCGTTTTTCGCCCCCAGCCCCGACATGAAAGAATGATGTTATATCCGGCAACCCCGTGACGAAATCATCAAAAAAATATCCCAAGATCGCCAACATGATGAGAAGAGGCCAAGATTGTTGACTTTTTTTCTTCGGTTGTAACAGGGTAAGCTGTACGTCCGTGGCGACAGCAAGATCTTCCGCTTCCAGAATGGAAAGTCCGAGTCCCTCTTCCTCCAGCGCAAGAACCCTCGCCGTATCGCCTGGACTGTCCTCTACCGTCGCCAGCACAAGAAGGGTATCTCTGAAGTCAGTAACCACCGCCATATCCTCTGCATTTCGCGCGTGAGACGACGGTTTCTGTGTCCTCTTGGGTCGTCTCTTTCCTGTCTGTGGGGATGCGTGGATCGGAAGGGGAGGTAGAACATGTCGGGAACAACAGTTTCGAGCAACGATCAAAGTTTGGATAGGGAATTTGGATCAACTATTCAAGTCGACTCGTCCATCACCAATTCCGCTTTACGCGACACTTCCATACACCAATGACGGAAAGAAGGAAGGGGCTCCATCAACGTTCCCATCAGGCAGGAGAGCTCACGACCCGAGAGACACAGGAGACCATGGTTTGATATATCGTGGGTGGAACGAAGTTTGCTGACGGGACATCTTTTGCCGTGAATACAGGAAGTTGCCAAGAAGCGTACCCGCCGTGCCGTCAAGCACCAGCGTGCCATCGTCGGTGCCTCCCTCGACGTGATCAAGGAGCGCCGCGCCCAGCGCCCCGAGGCCCGTGCCGCCGCCCGCCAGCAGGCCATCAAGGACGCCAAGGAGAAGAAGGCTGCCTCCGAGGCCCGCAAGAAGGCCGAGAAGGCCAAGAACGCCGCCGCCGGCAAGGGTACCCAGCGCATCCAGAGCAAGCAGGGTGCCAAGGGTTCCGCCCCCAAGGTCGCCGCCAAGTCCCGTTAAATTTCCTAAATAAAAACGTGACTTGAAAAAGAAGAAGCGGTTTGGCTTGGGTTGTTAAACTGGGGGAGCACAAGGGATATCATGAAATCTTGGGAGGTTTTTCCGGAGCTGGAATTTTACGTTTTCCTTCAATCAACAAATTTTCTATTGAAACCAAAATGCGAACTTTCCGGCCCATGAGCGAAAAAAGGCAACAAGAAACGTTTTCTTCTCCGGTCGAAAGAGTCCGGGGGGAGAGAGTCCCGGTTAAAATATACCCCCTTGGCTCTTCCAGATAGGGTGGTTCTCTCTCTATCATGTTGCGCCATGGTACTTTTTATAAAACCATAAAAATGGAAAATGGATGTGATATGATGGCATTGGTTCGATTTTGTTTTCGTTTTCGTTTTCGTTTGTTGAGTCTTCGAGCTTGTAGATTCCCACTCCCTGACTCCATGATATACTGGAGCTAAGTCGTACTTGACATCGCCACGTTCTGACCTTCCTGCAACCAGATTGCGATTGCCCATGTACTTCGACGGTCGTCTGTCCTCCATAGTCCTGTGATGGGACATCAATTACTACATGATCTCCCCGAGGATCTGAATCCAAGTCGGACTCTACATTGTCCGTCCTGCAACGATAGTATTTCACCCTCTATTCTCCGATACTTCGGAGATAGAATATCAACTACATGACATCCCGCCTCAGGCACTCCCAACATGGTCCCTGACAGTAGTGTGTCCTACACACCCGAATCCTACCGGCATAACCCTTACTTGTCCTACCAGGATCCTCATACCACCGCATCAACACTCACTCACTGAACCCAGGATTTCGCCAATATATGATGAGCCTTGGCCTCCTCTAGTCCACTTATAAGTCATAAGTTGTATAGCACATGACCCCCGAAACAGAAACCACCCCACATCACTGCACCTACCACCTAGTCCCTGCCCTCATATATCCATAACGGGACCTCCAGCACGATGAAACCCATACTCTAGTTTCCCCGCATGCAACACCCCAGATAAAATTATGTATCGGCCACCGAGCCCAATCCCACACCCCCAACCCCCAAAAGGACCCAGGTAATACCTCGCAAATCTATACGAAACGCCCCCCAAGAACAGCAAAAAAAATCAACCCCCAATCCCTCTAATAATAATGCGCCATCTCCAACCCCGCCCGCTTAAACCCACACTTAAGATAAAACCCCTCATTCGACTCGGAGCAATCCAGGATCGTCTACCCAGTACACACACAGAAATTAGCCAAAGCACTCAGCCCCAACCAACGCCCCCCATCTGTGTATAGAAAGGAGGGACAGGGACGAAACCAACCTTATAGCAGCCGACCTTCTCCGCCACAAAGTCCAGCGCCTGGATGAGGCGCAGCCCCAGCTTCTTGCCCTGCTGGTCCTTGTCGACGGCGATGTCCTCGATGTGGCCGACCATGCCGAGGGCGTGGATGAACTTGCGCTCGACGAGCAGGCTGCCCGTGCCGACGACGCGGCCGGCCCCGTCGCAGATGACCAGCAGGTAGTACTCGTCGTTGCGGGCGGCGATCCAGTCGTAGCGGGCGTCCCACTGCGCCGCGGTGATGTCGCCGACGGTCGTCAGCACGCGCAGCACGTCCAGGTAGCCGCGCTGGTAGTCGGAGCGACGCAGGGGCCGGATCGTGTAGGTTTCGGGGAGGGCGGCGGTGACGTCCGGGGAGACGAGGGTCGTGGGGAAGAGGAGGGGGTCGTTTTCGTTGTCGTTTTCGTTAGTGGTGGGCTTGACGACGGCGGCGGCGGCGGCCGGGGCGTGCTGGGGAGCAGCGGTGGAGTTGTTGTTGGTGGTGAGGTTCGTCATTTTTGCTGGTTTTGTGGGAAATTGGGATGGTGCTCGCGGTTCGGTTGGGGTGTGGGTTTTGACCAGAAAAACGGATGTTGTTGCTGTTCAGACTGCTGGGGAATGGTGGTGGGTGGATATGTGCCTCTCTTTTGAGAAGTAGCGGGGTTCGTGGTCAGGAACAAGGGGAATGAAACTCCTGAGGGGCGGAATGTGCAAGGGAAAGGGGACCAGCGCGTGGGAAATATACACAGAGGTCTGAAAAGAGGGACAGACGGTTCAATTGTACAGAGTTGATGGGATTCTGCAAAAAAATAAAAGTGAAGAGGGGACAGATCACGGCGCGCGGCGGAAGCCACTCGTATTAAAGATGGCCGCAAGCACAGCGATGGGCTGCCTGAAACACCCCATTTATTGATCTTCATTGAATTATTGTCATTCTGTCCGCCACTGACTACTCCCACCTAGACCCATTCGCTTTCAACTCCCTTTCCGACAAAGCATGCGGCCCTGATATGACATTTTTACTCGTTAGCTGTTTGCCTCTCCGTGCCTCTCCGCAAGAAAAGGATGTTGCTGCAGGGCAGTTTTCGCAATCTGCCCCGGTCACCCCTGGGGCATTCCAAAAATAGTAGCAGTTGGCGGCGAATGCGATCCGACCAAATTACCGCAAGATCGGGATTCATCCCACTTAGTCCTACTCAAACTTTCCTCATAGATTCACAGTCGATGAAAAAAAAAATAAATAATACAATGAAATTTCCTGGGTGTACATAAATTTGATATGAAAAAAAGAGCAAAGTCTGGACTCCGCTAGATCGCGTCCCTCCAAACTATTCAAAAAGACCAAATCCCCTCATTCCTAGTCATCCAACGCGCCGTCTATGCATCTATTTCTTCTCCTTGGGGCTCAGCATCAGCTCGGGACGGACGTACTTGTCGAAGTCCTCCTCGCTCAGAGCCTTGAGCTCCATGGCACTCTGCTTGAGGGTGAGACCCTTCTTGTGAGCGTTCTTGGCGACCTTGGAGGCCATGTCGTAACCAATAACGGGGTTCAGGCAGGTAACGAGCATCAGACTAGAAGTTGGGGTTAGCGAACGATCGATAAAACAGCAAATATTTTCGCTTGTCACTTACCTCTCGTGGAGGAGAGCGTTGATTCTGGGCTCGTTGGCCTCGAGACCGTGCACCAGGTTCTTCTCGAAGCTCTTCATACCGTCCGCAAGGATGCGCACGCTGTGGAGCAGGTTGCGGATCATAACGGGCTTGAAGACGTTGAGCTCGAACTGACCGTTCATGCCACCAATAGTGGCAGCGACGTGGTTACCCATGACCTGAGCGCAGACCATGGTGAGGGACTCGCACTGGGTGGGGTTGACCTTGCCAGGCATGATGGAAGAGCCGGGCTCGTTCTCGGGAAGAGACAGCTCACCCAGACCGCAACGGGGACCGGATCCGAGGTAACGGATGTCCTGGGCGATCTTGAAGAGAGAGCCAGCCAGGGTGTTCAAGGAACCAGAGGCCTCAACGACGGAGTCGTGGGCGGCAAGGACCTCGAACTTGTTGGGGGCAGTGTAGAACTGGGTGCCGGTCATCTTGGTAACCTCGGCGGCGATGGCCTCATCGAAGCCCTTGAAGGTGTTCAGACCGGTTCCGACGGCAGTACCACCCTGGGCAAGGTAGCGGAGGTGGGGGATTGAGGCCTGAACACGCTCGATGTTGCGGTCGAGCTGCGCAACGTAGCCAGAGAACTCCTGGCCGAGAGTAAGAGGGGTGGCATCCTGCAAGTGGGTACGACCGATCTTGATGATCTTGTCGAACTTCTCGACCTTGACCTGGAGAGCATCGCGGAGGCTCTGCAGGGCAGGGAGCAGGGTGTTCTCAAGCTCCACGACGGCAGCGATGTGCATGGCGGTGGGGAAGGAATCGTTGGAGGAGGCAGACATGTTCACGTGGTCGTTGGGGTGGACGGGCTTCTTGCTGCCCTTCTCACCACCCAGGATCTCAATGGCACGGTTCGAGATGACCTCGTTGGAGTTCATGTTGGACTGGGTACCGGAACCAGTCTGCCAGACGACGAGAGGGAAGTGGTCGTTCAGCTTGCCCTCAGCAACCTCAGCGGCGGCCTGCTTGATGGCCTCACCGATCTTGGGGTCTGTTGCGCATGTCAGCGATGCGCCCGTGTAGGTATTTTTCAAAGAATGGTAGCTTACCAAGGCCGAACTTCATGTTGACGGTGGCAGCAGCACCCTTCAGGACACCGAAAGCCTTGACAACAGCCTCGGGCATACGGTCCTGGGGCTGGTTGATGTCGAAGTTACCCAGAGAACTGTTCCCCCGTCAGTCTTTGTACTATTCCCCGTTTCCATTTCCCGGTCTTCGTGAAGATGAGAGCAATAGACAGAGCTCTTACCGCTGGGTCTGGGCACCCCAGTACTTGTCCGCGGGGACCTAGAGCAGAACACAATCAGACCTCATCATCATCAAAGGCGCATCGTATGGGAATGAGGGGGATCGCATACCTGGATTTCACCGAAGGCATCGGTTTCGATACGAGTGGCAGAAGACTGGAGAGCCACGGTCGGTCAGCACTACACGTTCGTGCATGGGGTCCAACTGTTGTGAAAGTTGGAAAGTCCGAGATGAGTAAAGCGATGTGCAGCCAGGCGCCATCGCTTTTACTTATCGCGATCGGTTGGTAGCTGGGGTAGGAAAACTCACCATTCTGACGGTGGTACCAAAGGCGCGCTTGGAGGAGGTAGAGTTCAAGGACTGAAGGCGGGGGAACTGTTGCATGACCCGGCTATTGGAAGCCAAGAGGCGTCGGCTACTGAGAGCAGCGGGGGAGCGGGCAGCAAAAGCCGCGGCAGCTGCGGGGGAGCTGGAGGAGACAGCGCGTGTCAGGCTGGCCATCGAGCGCACCGCGGCCCGCGAAGTGTTGGAGGAGGTCAACATGACGGGGTTCGGCTTTTGATCTGCTGGTCATTCCAAGTTAGAGTTGATCGGAGCAGCCAATTGCAATTGCAAGGGGAGCAAGCCAGCCAGCCATTGCAGCTCTTGTGCGGGGCGGTGAGGCGGTCATCATACTTGAATAAGAATGCGATAAGGATGGAACTGCAAGTCTAAGTATACACGCTCAAGAATACCCAAAAATCAAGGGGATGGACGGCCACAGAAAAAAGAAGGGGAAGAAGAAGAGGGTAAAACGAGGTCTTAATGAATGGCCATTCTTTTCCGATACCGCCTGCCGAGCTCTCCCGGCCCGGTACCGTCATTACAGGCGGCAGTTTGTTTTGGGCCCGGTTCTTGGTGCGTGATGCTGAAGTACGATGTAATGTATGGAAATAAGACCACCCGGATAAACCATGATCCTCAGATTCTCTCCGCATTTCTCCTACACCGCCATCCATTCTACCGAATATGCATGACGCAGCAGCAGCAGCAGCAGCAGCACTCCTAGTTGATCGCGACGACCGCCTTCAGTCCTTCAATCACTTTCTCATTATACACCCGCCCCGATTCTAGTATCCCGTCTAGCAGAGCGAAGGTATGGGGTGCACCCTTCATCTGCATCAACTCCACCGAACATCCTGCAGCTTTCAGCTTGGCAGCATAAACTTCACCTTCATCCCGCAGAGGATCCATTTCAGCAGTGAAGACCAATGCAGGCGCCAGCCCAGCAAAATTGGGAGCTAAAATGGGGGATATCTTCCAGTCCTGAAAACCATGTCAGCATCATGCAAAGTGCACATAGTTGGCTCGGTCCACTGTAACAGTAGCTCACCTCATCTGATGTTGCTGGCCTTGGGACCCCTAGGAAATGTCTGTGAAAGTAGGACATGCGCGCGACTGGCAGGGGCACCGTAAACTCCATCTCTTTGTACGACTCGTATGGACAGCCATCCCGATCGAACGTGCTATCCGGCTTGAACGGACTGTGTAGATCGCACACCGGTACATTCAGCACCTGCAGTCGCAAGGGAATGCCGGCGTCACGGCAGAGATGAGCCATGACGGCTGCCAAATGTCCACCTGCTGACATGCCTCCGACCGCCATTCGATCGAGGTCGATATTGAACTCCTCGGCCTTTGACCGGACCTGTCTTGGTAGTTAGTTTTGCGGTCAGATCATTACAATGGGAAGAAGAAGCTGCTGCTGACCCAGTTGATCGCTGTCCAGCAATCATCCACCGGTGCTGGGTATTGATGCTCTGGGGCTAGTCTGTAGTCGACATCAAAGGCCACCAGCTGCCCTTCCAGCCCGTCGACGACTCTCTTACAGAAGTCGTGATCCTTCGATAGGTCACCGAACACCCATCCGCCGCCGTGAAAATTGATATAAGCCGCCCTCTTCTGGACCTTACCATGCTCGTCGACCACGGGTTCAGGTTCGAAGATGCGTACTCTTATCTCTCCCCCTTGGACGGGGCATTTCTGTTCAGAGATGCGGTAGATGTTTGGACCGCTCGCACGGCCATAGCTGATGGCATATTTGGCTGGATTGCGACGGAACTCCTCAATGGGTACCTCATGGGTATGAAGCCTTCCCGCGTTATATTTGTTATGGTTCTCAACAAAGATCGGGTCAAATCGCGACAGCAGCTCCGGAGGGATGCTGTTGTGTAGTGGTTGGGTTAACACCTTCGGGCGGATGCCAAGTAAGAGCTTTTCGTCATTCAGTGAAGCCATGTTGGTTGGTCGATAGAAGTAAGCAGTAGGGTTAGATGTGACAGAATTATTCCAAAGGAGTCGAATGTAAGATGGTCGTTTCCCCTAGGCCAAGTTGGCCGGGTGTGAAGACTTCCCCTCACAGCCCCTCATCATCGTTATCAAGTAGCGACCGAGTCGATTGGGGTTACCCCGATCAAGCATTGCACAGAACTACTATGTACAGTACTGTACTTCGCAGGCTTGCTTCCTATCGGGATAACACATATGCTTCATTGGCAAGATAAGAACTCGCTGGTAGTCCCAAGGCGTCATAATCCTGACAAGCGAGGAGTGTGTCGCGTTGAAACCTATTCTATAGTTCCAGCTCGGCTACAACCGGGGGCTCCGAGCAGATGACCGGCATTTTGTCCGCCCTTATCCGACTTGAACCTCACCATGAGCTCGATTCGACATATCCAGATTCGAACTCCAATTGGGGATGCGCTATCTCAACCCTCCCTCTTACGCAGACAATTGAACTGTAACAACTGTACAAGTCCGGTTCTGTGCAGTCCATGCACTGCTGCTCAAAGCAATGTGGCCAGCCACATGATCCATTCCTGTCATTCTCGTCACCGCCCAGCAACCGACTCATCAACTGGACGACACCAACAACGAGTAGTGATATCAATGGCACGGGCTGTTGCAGTCACACGGGTCACAATGGCCTCTTCCTGCGATGAACCACGTTTTCCCAGGAGACCCTTCACTAAGCGGGCTTTCCCGTCTGTCGATTCTCGTCAGCGGCGAAAGCAGAAAAAGAAAAAGAAAAAGGGAATAGCCATGCCTAGAAGAACCGAACCGGCGGGTATTTGGCTGGGGATCCACGAGGGCGATATCGGCCAATCCTGCATGCCATGCCCAACTGAATATTGACTCATGCATTTGGTCCACCGTCTTTCTCTTGCTGCATTGAGTATCTCGTATGTTGCTCTCCATTTCGAGTCTCCATTCAGTACCAGCAAGATCTGATACTGTGCTGTTAAGGGCGTGCTGCTAGCCTCTTGTAAACCTGTTCGTCACCCGTGTCCCCATTCCGATCCAACTAAAAATCCCACTGCTCCACCCACCGGCAATCCTTAAATTCTAACCCACTGCCCCTCGGAACCCCCCCCCTCTTTAAGCTCTAAGGTAGGTGCAGAAGAACTTACCCCGGAACCTGATACACTTCATCGAGCCTGCCTCGCTGACAACAATCGAAGGTACCCTCAACTTACCCCCCATAATCCCTCATCACCCACCATGACCGTCCTCGACTTGCATCCGTTGCCGGCGGACGAGATCTTCGCCCTGAACCGCGCCTACAACAACGACACCTTCCCGCAGAAGGTCAGCCTGGGGGTTGGCGTGTACCGCACCGACGATGGCAAGCCGTGGCCGCTGCCAGTAGTGCGGCAGGCGGAGCAGCAGCTGCTGGCGGAGGACAACCTGTTCCGGCACGAGTACACGGCGATTGAGGGGGACATTCCGTTCCTGGAGCTGGCGCGGGACCTGATGTTCGGGTTCGACGCGAAGCAGGCGACGGAGCAGCAGACGGCGCAGAAGGGGCGCATCGGGTCGGTGCAGGCGGTGGCCGGCACGGGCGCCAACCACCTGGGGGCGCTGTTCCTGGCGCACAAGATGAAGCCGCGGACGGTGTGGCTGTCGGACCCGTCGTGGGCCAACCACCTGACCATCTGGGAGCTGGCCGGGGTGCCGCGGCGCACCTACCCCTACTACAAGGCGGACACGCGCGCCTTCGACTTCGAGGGCATGATGGCGACGCTCGAGGCGAGCGCCCAGGCCGGCGACGTCATCCTGCTGCACGCCTGCGCCCACAACCCCACGGGCCTGGACCCCAACCGGGAGCAGTGGAAGGCGATCGCCGACCTGTGCGAGCGCAAGCAGATCTTCCCCTTCTTCGACTCGGCCTACCAGGGGTTCGCGTCGGGCTCCGCCGACGAGGACGCCTGGGCCGTGCGCTACTTCCTCAACGAGAAGCCGCACCTCGAGATGTGCGTCGCCCAGAGCTTCTCCAAGAACTTCGGCCTGTACGGCCAGCGCGTCGGCGCCTTCCACTACGTGCTGCCCCAGGGAAGCCAGCACCTCCGCGACCTCGTCGTCAACAACCTCTGCCACCTCATCCGCGGCGAGTTCTCCATGGGCCCCGTCGGCGGCTGCACCATCGTCAAGAAGGTCCTCACCAACGACGAGCTGACCGCCCAGTGGCACGACGATCTCAAGGTCATGAGCTCGCGCATCAAGTCCATGCGCCAGGCCCTGTTCAACGAGCTCGTGCGATTGGAGACCCCCGGAACGTGGAAGCACATCGTCGAGCAGGTCAGTTGCTGCACAACCTACCAGACTCTCTCCCCTCAGATCAAACAACCCATCAATGCTAACCCCGCTTGCAGAACGGCATGTTCTCCTATACCGGTCTCACCCCGACTCAGGTCGAGGCCCTCAAGGAGAAGTACCACATCTACCTCCTCAAGTCCGGCAGAGCCTCCATCAGTGGCTGTAAGTTGATCCCGCCCTTTTTCTCGGGTCGTAGCAGCCTTGACTAATGATTCATCGCAGTGAGCCAAGGCAACGTTGCCTATGTAGCGCAGGCTATCGACGATATTGTCCGTACAGTCAACTAGGAACCTTGGGATGATAAACGTATATAAGATGAACAAACAAAAACAATTAGAGATGGTGGGAATGAAATGTAGATGGTGGTTGGAAACAAATCTCCAAGGGCAAGGGCCACGCCCGCGGGCAACTATGCTATAAATATATCATGCGCACTGACAACAACACAAACAACAAACACTGCAGTAGCTTACACGATGATAGATCTACGTGTCGAATTGGTACCCTCCACGTGGGGTGCCTGCATCAATCACGTCAAAAGGATAGAAATGAAAGAAGAAATCTGGTTGTACAAAAAAGGAACATTAACTTCTAGGTTTGAATCCACAATGCACTGCCGCATATTGTACTTTACCAAACTCAAGGTTGGGCGGAAACGGCGCCAACTCGAGAGAAACATCAACAAACACCGAACTAGGAAGACGCCACAAACAAATTCAACCACAAATGGTGGGATAATACTATACATTCGGCAAGATAGAAACGCTCATGGTAATGGGGCATGGCTTGGGGAATCTAGAGCCGGTTGATTGATTGTTTTTTTTCTCTATCGGCCATACATTCATAGGCGCTACAAAGTAAGGTCCATTTGAAAATCGTCGCAGTAATGGGTAAGAAGTAAAAGAAGAAAAAAAGATGAAGATCACAAAAGAAAAGAAATAGCCGGAAAATATGGCTCAATGAACAGCAGCAGCGACAACACTATAATGGAACTTCATTGAAATCACCTTCACCTTCCTTGGAATGGCGCTCCTTATCCTCATCGTCTCCTGATGGTTTGCCCTTGTCCTCCTCTATGTGGCGGTCGGATTGGTCATCTGCTGTGCTTGTCTGTTCGTCATGATCGCTATCGCCGGCTTTAGCGTCTGCGGGCGTCGCTACCTCCGCCGTATCGTGCTCCTCTTGAGCGGGTGGCTCGTCCTCAGCGTGCTCGTCCCCTCTCGCTTCCTCCTCGTCGTCTTTGGGGGGTACCGGCGGTGGTGGGGACAGTCGACCTTCGTCGGACGAGACCTCCCTCTCTTCCGCTGTCGGTTGACCTGTCATTTCGGCTCCGGGGAAAGGGGTAAGCGGTGGGTCATCGAGCTGCTGCTGTACCTGCAGGGCTCCCGAGGGGGCCAGGTTCGATGGCGAAGGGGATGGCGACTGGTTCTGGTTCTGGTCCTGGGATTGGTTCGGGCTCGGGGTTGGATTCGGGTTCTGGCTGGTCTGGGGCTGACCCGTGGCGGCGGTCAGGAGCGACGTCGCGGTCGACGTCGTGCGCTGATGCTGCGTGGAGCCATGAATGGGCCCCAGCTGACGGGCCTTGGGATCCGCGTTCAGGTAGTAGCCGCGGACGCTGACGATGGTGCCTTCGGCCTCACAGGCATCGACCCACTCGGGCACGACTACGGGGATGTTCATCTCGACCGCCTTCTCCCAGAGGGGCCCGCGGCCCTCCGTGCAGACAAAATGCGTAGTATCGATGCGGACGGTGTCGATCAGCTTCCCGCCGATGCGGTCGAGCGCGGCCGCGAGCGCATCCCTCTGCTGCGGGTGCAGCACGCCTGCCGTGACCGTGATGCCGGACAGATCGGTCATCTTGTGGGTGCGGCAGACGAGCTTCTCGGACTGGTAGGTCCCCGCGGTGGTGCGCAGCACCAGGTGGAAGGTGTACTCGGTGTGGATGGCCAGGCCGCTGATCTTGGTGCTACGTGTCTCGAGCGGGCGGGGGATCGAGCCGGCCTTGGAGCCATTGCGGTAGAGGGACAGGGATTTCAGCGACGCGGTGGCCAGGTCGATGGGATCCCATTCGAGGACGAGGGAGGTCTGGGTTGCGTTGCGGAGGCGGAGGATCGGAGGCGTGGGGGTCTTGATGCCGTAGGTGTTGAGAATGCGTTTCTGCAGCGTCTGGAAGGCAGTTGCGCTGGCGGTTTCGGCAGCGTGGTTGCGCGCGACGGTGATGTCGACGATGCTACCGGATGTGATGTTGTTAGGCAGGAGCACGGAGGGGAATTCGATCTGGGGGGGATTGTGATGGGCGAATTAGCATGGAGTAGGTACGTGAGGGGTTTGTTCGAGAGATGCAAAGGAGCTTCTGTCATCACACAGTCGTCACAATTCCAATAACAGTAGAAGAGTGACTTACCAATCTGTTGTCTTGAGTCAAGAGGACGGCGACTCCGGCGTCGACCTTCCCGACAGTCAAGGATACCAACATGGCGGATTGGGTGGAGGAGCGCAAGCTGTAGACTGTACCGACGGAGCGACCAGAGATAGCGCGCAAAACCAATGGTTTACGATGGAACACAAGGGGTATTCAATGCACAGGAAATCAAGTCTCTGTCCAGGCAGTCTTGCCAGCGCGATGACAAGAAAGATGAGGAAGAGGAGTAGTACGTAAGTCAAGTCGGAGGAAGAGATGGAGTGTTATGTTTGGTTTCTCGAAGATCGGCCGGTTAGGAACAAACCAAACCTAAGTTGTCAATAGACCGTTCAGCCGCCATCACGCTGTTTCATACCATCCATGCAAGATGTTTATTTCACTCCATCTAATTACAGAAAAAAGTGCCATTCTCATCTTGATTCAGTCTCAAACTGTATATCATTTACGCTTAGGCTGCTTATTATCCCATAAGACACGTTGCTTCAGCTTGCCAGTCCCTGCTTTCGGAGCATGAAGCATCACCCTGATTATTTTGTCCACAATCTCTCGCATATCCTTCTCAATGTCCGAAGACTTTGCTGTGACGACCTCTTCCCGCACGGTAAAGTCAACCGATCCTCGTAAGCCGGCAATCTTTGTTTCCTCAGTAGCGGCCCTTGGAAAAGAGCTGATCGCTCTGCCGTCCTGATCGTATCCACGCTCCGCCAAAGCTTTGCGAAACGCCACTCTGGACCTTCCCATCGCCCATGATCGAACGACACTCTTGTAATCTAAAAGCATTTTAAGGCCAAATGAGTACCATAGCGTATCGCGAGGCCGAGTTTGGTATAGATGAGAAAGTTTGACTCTTATAGCGTTGTTCAAAGCTAACTGTTGAGCGGCGATGAAAGGCATCTCGTGTTCGACTTGATAACGAAGTGTGTACCGTGCCGTTTGGATGCGCAGGTTCCCTATGGCCCCTCCGAGCCTCGCTACGCGCTTGGCCATCGATTCTCAGGTGAATGCCCTTTGTCGAGAGAGTCGGTTCCTATTGACGAGGGTGGGATAGGACAATGCAGGCGGATCCCCAGAAGAAAGGGCAGTCAGCACCGAGGTAGCACTAAAGGCCGGGATTGGGTCCAACTTTCTGGCCCAGAAAACAAGTAAAGCACTCTTTCGGTAGAATGGCTGAGGCAGATGGAAGTTCGGAAGCGACGAGCTTGAAAGCGACAATTGATGGCTTTAGTACGTCAGTTTCGTATACGCTGGTTGTGATTATAACAGCGCTGCCAGGTACAGATGCCACAGAGCAGAGGAGGCGTGTCGGAGAGTAATCAGTTGTCAAGATCCATGTTTGCATGGGTCAGAGGTTACTAACAGTTATTGAAGCTACTGAGTTATTACTTTCTTCCTCCAGGCTCTATCGATAACGCAACTCTACCATTTCTGCCGGGCGGTCGACGGTTTCTGCTTGTGAATGGTGGACCTGAGGCAGATATCCTAAGGCATCAATCAGGCTGCCACGCCACTCCCCCCACTAGTGCTTACATAAGAGGCGGCAGAGCCTGAAAAGCGTCGAAATCATCGTTGTCTCTTTCTGTCTTCCACCCCCACTTTCAACCCTCTGCTGGTCCGTAGGGACGTCCATCTCAACAACCCACCCCTTTCGTGTCCGATCATCGGCTATCGCATCGAGTGAAAGACCAACGCGGTTAGCGAGATTGCACCATGCCCAAGAACAAGGGAAAGGTGAGAACATCAACCCTCCATGAACCCCGCTTCACAGATTTTCGCTTCCAGGCTTGTTGGTCGCCACGACTCATACCACCGTATCCCACTGCGCCCGAGTATGTCAGCCGGGTACTGTGGTTGTTTCTAGGTGGCGAGGCCTGGCGTTGGTGAAAAACTACAATGCGGGATTCTTCTCACAGCCCTGCTACACTTGAGGACCCTTTTGCTAACGCATGTTTTTTTTACTATTAACAGGGCGGTAAGAACCGTCGTCGTGGAAAGAACGAGAACGACAACGAGAAGCGTGAGCTCGTTTTCAAGGAGGAGGGCCAGGAGTACGCGCAGGTCGTGAAGATGCTCGGTAACGGCCGCCTGGAGGCGCTGTGCTTCGACGGCGAGAAGCGTCTGGCACACATCCGTGGCAAGCTCCGCAAGAAGGTCTGGATCAACCAGGGCGACATCATCCTCCTCTCGCTGCGTGACTACCAGGACGAGAAGGGCGACGTCATCATGAAGTACACCGCCGACGAGGCCAGAAGTCTCAAGGCCTACGGCGAGTTGCCCGAACACGCCAAGATCAACGAGACCGACACCTACGGCCACGAGGGCTTCGAGGACAACGTCGAGTTCGACGAGGACCGCGAGAGCGAGGAGGAGAAGGAGATCGATGTCGACGAGCTCTAAGCTCGCCTTCTTCTCTCGTCTCCGATGCATTCATTTCCCCCCACTGCGCGAGGAGAGCTCCCCTGGGATTTACTCTTGTCTCTCTTCCCCGCCACACGTCCTTCATGCTATTACTCTCGACACGTCAAACGTCCTTTTTTCCGGGAAGGAAAATCCGCCGCGGTTCTTGGATTCCCGTGGGAGCAAGCATGTGCTTGCGCCGGAGGGGCTCTGTGAAACCTTGGCGGCGGTTGGCCTGGGCCTTTTCTTGTCCTACGCCATTCGTCTCTTTTCTCCCCGGAAAGGTCTCTGGAGGATGGATGAAGGCAGCAGCGGCGCCTTTCTTCCACCCGCTTCGCTACATGCGCTCGCCTCAATCTTGCGTGTGGCCTTTCGCAATATAGGGTATGAATCATCGGCAGGGTTAGACCTGCGGGTTATCTCGGTTGGGTCTTCTTGGTTCGCCGGATCATGATCCATCAAGAGAGCCGCCTTCGGGTTGTCTACGGAGGAATTGGGTCGCAATACGTACCCAAAAAAAGACGGGCTGCGTGCGGCCTGGCTTTGTGTTGACGATTTTCTTTTTCTGTTCCCTGGTTTTACCTTCTTCAAAATTCGCTCCTTTGTTTTTCACTTTTTGAAATCTGGATGATAGAGTTATGAAAAGGTTACGAATTCTAAAATTTACTATCAAAGTAAACTCCATCTTATACGTAGACTTTGACGTGTAATTTATCCCTTTCATACCGCTTCATTTACACAAAATGCGGCTGATGCAAAAGACTCATGATGTACATCCTGGTACTGCGGGCGTCTTGAACTAATCATCAAACACGCTCTTCCGGAAGAAACCGACGATCTTGCGTGCAGCCTCGATCCCCACGAGCGGATCCAGCTGCTCCACGCTCATATTCGCAACCTCGTGGATGTTCTCCGTTTCCAGGATGAGCCGCTCGAGAACATTGGGGCTCACCCCGGGCACGGCTCGGAGCATGTCCTGAGGCAGGAGATTGAAGGTCCGGTGCTCGATGCCCGCCGCGGCCATGATGTCCCCGGCCGTGTGGGACGACGAGGCGATATCCACGTCGAGGCCGATCTGCACGGCGCGGATCGGGTCCGGCTCCGGGTTGTTCTTCTTCAGCTCGGCGAAGATCTCGGCGGTCTGGTAGGGGGAGGAGGACCAGATGATTCTCAGCTTGGGAAAGGTCAGGGTGAGGAGGACGAGCAGATGCTGCGCCGACTTGGGGCTGGAGGGGTTGACCAGTGAGCTGTTCGCGGAGAGGGTGCTGGTCCCGGAGGACGAAAAGCCGAAGTCCGCCATGAAGGAGGTCCCGGGCGTGGTCGCGGACGCGAAGGCGTCGAAGGTGAAGGACTTATTCTGGTCGAACTCGATCAGCAGGAAGGGGTTCTTGTAGTGCTGGAGCATCGTCTCCGCCTGGTTGTAGAGGCGGCCGTTGCGCAGGGAGGTGATCAGATCGCGGATGGACTTGCGCTCGACGCAGATGTCCGGCGTCAGGATGTAGTCGCCAACGGTCAGCTGGCAGGGGATCACGATCATGTTGTTTCCGTGCAGGAGGGACGGGAGCGCGCTTCGGAACTCCCGGACGTCGACCACGACCCGGGGTGGTGAGGCCGTTGCGGCGAGTCGGCCGCCTCCTGCAATGCGGGTGTTCACGGTCCGGAGGAACTGCTCCTGGGGGTCCTCTAGGCTTTTATCATGGACGATAGTCACGGCCATACTCTGTAAATCTCGTTAGTAACTGGTGTGTTGAGAGGTGCAGGAGATACGTACGCCCTTCTCCTTGATCAGCTTCGTGAACGAGTCCTTCTCCCGTCGTACAGCACTCAGGTACCGCTGCTCTTCCACTGAACCTCCATAGTAGACAAAATACACGCGCACATTTCTGCCCACATGAGAGCTCCGGTAGACCTCGACTCGTCGGATGAATGCAGGGTCTGGTTCGTACATGATGATGTACCGTGGACGAACCTCCTCGAGGATGTGCTCGTCCATGTCGCCATCGTAAGGGTGTATCATAATCAAATCGTTCATATCATATAGTTCGTAATAGTCATCCATGTCGTCCAAGTCCTCCACAACTATCTCTTCCTTCTGGGTTTCCTCGACTTCTGTGGGCTTTATTTCATCTAAGAGTGCCGTGACTTGGCCCGAAGGTTCCATCTCCACTTGAATGCCGGCGTTGGGCGCTCGTCCGGGGCCTGCTGCTGCACCTCCACCACGAACGCGACGTCGTTTGTTTGCGGGTGCTCTGGGATTCACAGTCCCCGGTGCAGGAGTGCTCGTTGCGCCATTGGAGTCTTCGTTGGGTGGTTTGGAGGAAAGATTCTTGCTGACTTTGGATAAAGAGGCCTTCCAGTCTAGGTATTCTCGTAGCCTTCGGCGCATCATAACTTCAGCCGAGCCTTTCTTTTCACCCACAGCATTACCGGGGTCAGAGCTCTCCCGCTTCCTGTTCCCGACATGAGCATGCATCGTTGCAAGATATTCACGAAGCTGACGGCAGGTTCTCTGGTCGCTGCACATAATCAACACGGTGCTGTTTGATTCGTCAACATTCGAGGGGTTCAAATATGCATCGGTCTCAATCTCCTCAAGCACTTCTGCCAGGACCTCCCACTTCGGTTGTTCTTCTAGAACCGGTTGCAGGGTAGTAGGAAACGAAGTCAATGATGAGCGAGCCACCTCACTACTTATTTTGCCTTGGTATACTCTCGCCTTAGCCGTTTGAAATAACACATCAGCTGCATCAAGGAAGAGCCAGGGGGAGTAATTGTGCCTTGTAGAGCCGGGAGGCGGAGTATGGGCGGTCACAATGAGGTCGAGAAATTTGAGAAACGAAACGGCATCATAGGTAAGCAGGGCACTGACGTTCAGTCAGTGATTGGAAATGGATAATTGACACGGCCATTGCAGTGGGAGCAGACATCTGAACCGAAGAAGTGAACATACTGGAGAATAGAACGCAGATCCGACAAGTCGCTGACAATTTGCCTGGTTCTGAAGCTCACCCGATGCCACATCGGGTCAAGCTGGCGCCTAATGGCAATGTCAAAGCTTCGATGCAAAGCACTGTCCAGAGTCCAGTCTGCGATATCAAGCCCTGTATTCGCCTTCTTGAGCTCTCCGATGCAGATTTCCACACACTCAAGGACCGCATTTTGTATGTCCCGCATCTTGTCACTCATCGGTACCTCGAGCTCGATCACCTCGGCTTTTCTATGGCCTTCCAACGACTCTGCAACGGTGACATGAAAGCGCGGCCATAGCGATGCTTTGCGAAGAAAGAGATTCCGCATGGAGGTGGCCAATGGAGCAAACCCTGTTGTGAACGGCTCGGGGGAGTCCGAGAACGCTTTGAGGAATCCGGTCTTGTTTGCTTCTCTATATACACGAAGGATAAAAGCTTCGAGGGAAGTTGCAAGAATTCTACACCTCATCAGTATCGGAATGCATTCCGGTAGTTAGTGGCTTACTTGTCCGCATGGAGCACAACCATGCCCGTCACTTTCGAAGGGTCGAGGAGCTCTAATGAAGGCGTTCAATCAGAGATCAACACTCTTACAAGCATACAACGTGTCTTACTTACTGGACAGAAAGTCCACCACTAGTATTCTGGAGGTCACACTCAGGATACCACCCGCGGCATATAGCTTCTCTCTGTACGACGTTTAGCACGAAATACGGTGAGCGTGGAGCGACCGTGACCTACCTCATCGAAACCGTAGCTCTATCAGTGTTGATCACCTTAAGACCCCTGGCTAGAGGCGTTTTACTGATTGCATAGTGTTCCGCAAGCGCTGCAAGCTGTGGTCAGCCACTTTCCGAGGACTGCCGTCATAGTTTGGGACCGCAATCAGGCCGCGCACCCTCTCCAATCCACTCATTCTCTCGATCGTCAGCACCAACGACCAATACAAGGTTGTTTCCGGCCGCATCGTAGAAGTGAAGTAAATTAGTCACTAGTCGGAGGAGGCCGAGGCCTCGAGCAAGAACCACCAATTCATCCTCCGCGCGCAGTTCGGTGAAGATGTCCTGCTGGTATTGCTAATTTTACCCTGTTAGCGAGTTCTCGACATGTTGAGCCGGATGTACAAGACAGTAAAACACTTACCAGAGGCAGGGACAGCTTCACCGGGACATTGGCTCGTTCAGGCGGCATGAGGAAACTCTTGACGCGACAGAAGACAGCCTCGCATCGCGCTGTGAGGAGCAAAGTGAACGCGGGGTCACGTGCATCATGATGTAATGATGCCTATTTGGGACAATCCTGCAACGGGTCGCAGGCAGAAGCAGGGCAGATGAGATATACTCATGCAATAAGTTGATGTGCTAGTTCTATGAAGCGAGATGATGGGAAAGACTTGTCTATCTATGGGTCTCATGGGCTTCACAGACTGGTGCAAAGGAAGCACCCCGGTATGCAGGTATCATATTGCAGTCCGCGCCAAGTAGATATACCCCCGCAATTGCAACGTCAAAAAGTAATTCATTCACCAAACAGCGTACGTAATTCTCATGATTAATACAATGGAAGTATGAAAGTAGGTGACCATCTGAGATATCCGGCACATTCACTGATTCAGCTCCTTCTTACGCGCCTCAATCTCTTCCTTTGTTGCTTTAGGTGGCATGTCTAAGAAAGCAGGGTCAATGAGGAGAACTGTTCAGCAGTAAGAAAACTCCAGACTCACTGTCCGGGATCTGAGGGCCCTTTGACAGGTGATCGAGCATCGAGGCTTTCTTTGTATCCTGGCCAGGGTCTCTCTGCTCCGAGGAGTTGGAAGGGCTATCGTTGTTACTGCCGTGGGCAGTAGGGAAGCTAGCAGGCTCGGGGATGACAGGCATCGTGATGAGTAACGTGTTTAGCTTGACTTAGTGATGAATAGATGTATAGTGAGGATAGAGAACAGTCGGATGATTCTGGGGAGATCTTAAACAGTTGCAACGAAAGAGGCGGCCAGAGACAAACGGGCTTTTCTATAGTTGCAGGCAACGCGATGACGTCGGTTGGGCTTCGATAATTCGACTTGATAAGTTGACAATGTAAGCACACTCGCAGCCACATGACATGACCAATTCAGGATTGAGACGTACTACTACAGGAATAAGAAGCTGCCTAGAGACCGAAGTTCATCAAATTCTAGCAGTTATTATCTTCTACTTTACTGTGTCATTTCTGCCTAAGATGGCCTTTGACAAATGCGGCAACATCACGTCTAGGCCGGGATAAGGACACAATAAGGACTTCCGACTATGGGAGCGGTTGCGATGATAGTGATTTAACCAGAAATTCTGACATTTAAACAGCATGTATGCGAAGAAGACATAAGGATAATTGCCATTTTGCAACTAGTCAGTAGAGTACTCCGTATGCAGTGTAGAGTAGTAGAGGTAACTACTCGTACTCGTACGTCGTAGGCCCAGCCCACCGGAATCCCCACCGCGCGCCTCTTTAGTGCCGCCGCCCGCCTAAGCCTCTCTCTTTCTCTCTCCGCCCAGGCTCCCCCTCCCCTCACGTTTCTCTTCCTGCTACTTGCTACTTGACCTCTTTGCCCCCGTCATTCAACCTTCAAGGCAGATTCTCACACCAGCGGTCGGTGTCTCCCTATACGCATCCTTCTTAATGATTCTGTATCAGAATATCTTACTTTTTTTCGCCATTCATGCTAACTTTACACCCAGCCCCCAGAACCCGAGGGAATCCAAGCTACCCCCTACTCCCTGTGACATCCGTTACTGCCGCGCCCTATCAGCCAACAGTCGTGCCTGAGGATCAACGACCCTCCTGATCCATTGGGCCTTTAGAATCGCACCAAACCACCTGCGATGCGTCCGCAAGACACTATACATTCGCTCTGATCGCCATTCCCACTCTGCGCGCGCTTTACTCACTTGTCTAAAACTCCCGGTACATCGCCATGCCTTCTATACTTACCGACGCCGACAAGGAAATCGTCCGGAGAACTGTCCCCAAGCCTGCGAACAAAATCCTTGCTGTAGCCGTTGCGCGCCTTTACGTTGCATATCCGGATCCTCAAAGATGGACTTACACTGGTTTACAAGGTGCTGCAGTGCTGGCGAATGACCTAGTCGGCCGTACCTTCTGGCTCAAGTTGGTGGATGTATCGGTAAGCGCATCCCTGATCCAAGACATAATCATCTCTTTACTGATCATCCAACTCTCTACGGTGCAGCCTGCAGGAAGGGGAGTTATATGGGACCAAGAGATTTACGATAATTTCGCATATAATCAGGACCGCACATTCTTCCACACCTTTGAACTCGAAGACTGCCCCGCCGGGTTCTCTTTCGCCGACGAAAAGGAGGCTAAGACCTTCATCAAGAAGGTCCACGAGCGGGAGAAGCATGCGAGCAAAGAGACACGGTTGACACCTTTTGCGTCGACTCGTGGCCAGGGCCCAGCCCCAGTCGTCAATGGCAAACATGGCGTGGGTCGATCGTTGTTCGGCAGTTTGCTTGGGCATCGCTCTTCGTCCGGGTCTCACGCTCAAACGGTCACGCCTGCGGAATTGCCACCTGCACCTTCGATCCAGGTCGCTCCCCCGCCGCCCGCCGCCAGCCCGCCACGCAAGGAGTTGCCTTTTGATACTAGCGACCCCGCATGGAAGGGACTGCTAGATGAACTTCTGCAGATGGGAATCACGGAGGACCAGATAGCGGAGAATTCCGATTTCATCAAGGCCTATATCGAGCAGAAACAGGGCGCTGCTGGTTCCGACTCCAGTTCATCTCTTGCTGAAGATCAGCGGCGAGGAAAGGCCCCCCCTCCGCCTCCCCCATCTGCACCGCCAGCTCCGAAAGTGGCAGCTCTCAGTCCGCAGAACACTGGAAATAGTGGTGGCAGCAGGCGCGGCGCTCCGCCACCCCCTCCTCCGTCGCGCAGGACTCGGACTGACGTCGATGATGAACCTGCCACGCCTGCATCAAATCGCGAGCCTTCGCCCCCAAGGAACCGCTTCCGTGCCCCTCCACCGATTGCGGATGCCGGTAAATTTGCCCACATAGCGGCATCCGTGGCCCCTGGTCGTCAGCGAGCAATGTCCAGCACAAACCCAGGCCCTCCTCCTCCCCCGCGGCCTCCAAAGACGCCAATGGAAGAGAATCACTCTCGCTTCGGTGTTCCACCTCCATTCGAAGGAGTGCGAAAGGTGTCTGCTCCGCCGGCGCCACCCAGTCGCAGCCCCTTACCTTCTGCACCTCCGCCGCCGCCTCCGCGCACTATGAGTCCTGCGGCGCCGCCCCAACTACCACCCAAAATCCCCAATGCTGCCGCCCCAGGTCCTCCGCCGCCTCCTCCAAGAAGTCCGGCTTCAGTACCCCCGCCTCCTCCACCTGTGCCTTCCAGCTCCCGGCCGATTCCGCCGCCACCTACGAGTGCTGCTGGTCCGCCGCCTCCTCCCCCACCACCATCGTCGAGCGTGCCTCCTCCACCGCCGCCACCACCCTCGTCATACCCTTCCTCAAATGCAGCGCCTTCGATACCTCCGCCGCCGCCGCCGCCTCCGTCCAGCACTGGACCGCCTCCCCCTCCGCCGCCGCCACCCGCACCAGGCGGTTTTGCTCCCCCTCCTCCCCCTCCTCCCCCTGGATCTGGCGCTCCTCCACCTCCACCCCCTCCTGGGGCTGGTGGGCCTCCGCCCCCACCCCCGCCAGGTGGTGCCGCCCCACCGCTGCCTGCTCCTGATGCAGGTAGAAATGACCTCATGGCTGCCATCCGAGCATCTGGAGGGAAGGGAGGTACGGGCTTGCGGAGGGTCAAAGATTCGGAAAAGAAAGACCGAAGTGGTGCCTTTGTGCCCGGCTCTAGCGAGTCAGCTGCGGCCACACCAAGTGCTGGAAGCGCGCCTCAAGGAGGTTTGGCTGGAGCTCTGCAGGACGCCCTGGCCAAGAGAAAGCAGAAAGTTAGCGGCAGCGGTAAGTACATGCCTTATTTGCTATGCGCTTCTAGCGGTATATTCAGAGCTGATTTCTATCGACAGATGACGAAAAGGAGGACGATGATGATTGGTGATTGTTGCGTCGTATCTACCTTTCCCATGATTTTTTCTGGCGTTGCAGTGCATTGAGCATATTCGTTCGCGCCGGATACCTTTGTTCAATATCGTTTCTTGCTGTTTGCTGCGCTTGTTGCGCGGCTGGCCGGTAAGTGTCTTTGCAAGACTGTCCATGCGCAATGCAGCTATACTTCCTAGTCGGAAGCTTGTAGCTTCTTGCACGCATTGCACTACTTTATTCTATAGACAAAAATTCGAACTTTGGCGTCTCGTCATGTCAACTTATTTTAGACACGATACGTAGTACTGAGTTGCTGGGCAGCCATTTGGCCCACCATTTATTTAGTCAGGAACATTTTCAGTATTGTGACGTCATAGCACGAATGGAGCATCCAATCGGGTGGCATCCAAGTTTTTTATAGGATGCTGGGATGTATGAGTCTTCTCCTGTGCAGTAAACACACCTCCCGCAGCAGTCTAACCACTCGTTTATTGCACTGCTCCAGTCAGGCAGCAGGCGGGCAGGCATTTCAGGATTTCCTCATGCCAAGTTTATATCAGTACCGGCAACCAAAGTGGAGTGACATCCCAGAGAACGTTGGCAGGTCCGCCGGGGTGCTGGCTCATAGATATCATCCCCCCCGGAAGTAGTCATGAATACAGAGAAGACAAACCGCAACAAATAGATCAGTGTAAGAGACTTAGAAGGCATGAATCACGGGACCCATCGTTCACCAATGAAGTCTGCCTGTCATGGTTCCTTGCAGGCGTTGAGGAAAAAGAAGAGGACTGGAATCTTTATCTTAGATATGGAATGGATAAGGAGCCGGATCATCATTGGCCCGGAGGCGCGCAGCAACTTGGGGCGCGGGAAAAAGATAGTCGAATCCATCTCCGCCGGTCAGAAACTACCCAAGGATGAGTGGCGGTTGTCTTTGTGGTTCTTGATGAAGTCGTCGCACGCGCCTCAGAAATGCCATCCCCGTCGTCTCTGAAATCTTCAGCCCCGTCGGCGTCTCTTCTCCGGTTTCTGCGCTCTCAGTCCGAGTCACTTTTTTTCACCGCCAACCCAACAGCCTGCGGCCAGACTCGCCCGCCGCCTCGTTTGCCTTCACTGCGAACCTTCACCAACAACTGCAATCGGGTCGAATCCCCACCATCGCAAGAACCGCTCCAGGCAAGTCTGCTACCGCTACCGAGTTTCTCAGCTCGAGGCTGTGGTGGTGCACGATTTCGAGCCTCATTTACTCCACCTCTCGCAACGCCAGCATTTCACGTCCCTAATGCACAACCATCGCGCGCCGTCTCCACCAAAGACCGGCCTCTCTTCCGCAGGCTCCTTGATTGGAGACGGAGCAAGGCTGCGGAGAGCAACAAGTATGCGTGCAGCCCGCCCACATTGATCGGTGACGGCACGGAGCCGGGCTTCACACTTGGGCGCGGATTGGCGGCCAAGGCTACCAACGAGCCGCGACTGCGATGCACGGAGTTTGATAGCAACGGAAATGTCACCCTGGTGAACGGGGAGTTCAAGAAGAGTGAGCTGATTGCCAAGGTGAGTGACATGCATGCTACATTGTGATGAGGGGCAGGAAATCGCATTAACAGCCGCGCCCAGTATGGCCTTCTCCCACGGGACTTGCGCAAAATCGACTCATCAACCCTGCCGCACATTCTGGTCCGGCCCAGCGCGATTCTCATCAATCTTCTCCACCTCCGCGTTCTGATCAAGGCCGATCGTGTGCTTGTGTTTGACGCCTACGGCTCAACCGACTCCTACATGCAGTCCCTGTTCGTTTATGATCTGGAGGGCAAGCTGCGGCAAAGACAGGGACAAAGCGCGGGCGCTTTACCTTACGAGTTCCGGGCGCTCGAAGCTGTGTTGATCAGTGTCACAAGTGGTTTGGAGGAGGAGTTCAACGGCGTCAGAGAACCTGTCGTGCGCGTTCTGCGGGCCCTGGAAGAGGACATCGATCGGGAGAAGCTGCGGCACCTGCTGATTTACTCGAAGAAGCTGGGTACTTTCGAGCAGAAGGCCCGACTTGTACGTGATGCTATCGATGATCTGCTGGAAGCGGACGACGACTTGGCGGCGATGTACCTCACTGAGCGTCAAAAGAATATCGAGCGTGAGGAAGATGATCACCAGGAAGTCGAAATGCTACTGGAATCATATCATAAAGTCTGCGATGAAATTGTCCAGGCTAGCGGCAACTTGGTAACAGGGATCCGCAACACGGAAGAAGTGTGAGTATTACTTGCTTCCAAAGTTTCGCCATGGATAAATACCTAATTGCCTCCGTGTATAGTGTCAAGGCTATTCTGGACGCCAACCGCAACTCCCTCATGCTTCTCGACTTGAAATTCAGCATCGGCACACTCGGACTCGCGACTGGAACCCTCTTCTCTGCACTATACGGAATGAACTTGAAGAACTTCATCGAAGAATCGGATCTGGGTTTCGGCGCGGTCTCTGTGACCTGCTTCGCTATCACACTGGTCGTCTGTGTGTATGGGCTGGCCAAGCTGCGTAAGCTCCAGCGTGTTAGGATGTGGGGTGAAGACGGCGCAGGCGGCTCGCCTATGGTGCATCTACCA
The DNA here is from genome assembly GCF_003184765.1 of Aspergillus aculeatinus CBS 121060. Lineage (NCBI taxonomy): Eukaryota > Fungi > Ascomycota > Eurotiomycetes > Eurotiales > Aspergillaceae > Aspergillus > Aspergillus aculeatinus. The sequence continues at coordinate 185,392 of NW_020291516.1, forward strand.
ACGAGAGGTGGGGCAATTGGCCATCGGCCAAACTGGCGAGCTGATTCCATTGATCCGGTTTGGGGTAGTCTGCCTGGGGAAGCCCGCTCGGAGAGACTGAAGCGCATCAGGGACAGTTCCGTTGCAGCAGCTGTCAAGTCCGCCGCGGCGCAGCGCGCATCCTCGGCGCCGACCGCCAATCCCTCTTCGAAGGCAGAAGCTCGCGAGCCCAAGGAGGCATAAGCATTCGATGCGTATGGCTCGCCATTGTTGTCTCTTATGATAGCCGTGATCCGGTGCCAATTCAGCAATGGTGATACCGACGATAGTAGATGTGTGATTTGTCGGTGAAGGCAAGTAACTTCAAATGATATCTCTTCGCTCATTCTGTATAGAAAATGCATGGTCGGAGTTCTTCTAGTGGTGTTTTTCTCATTCGGACTATTCGGGTAATTCTTTTTGATTCTTTTCACTCACTGTATGCGGACTCCCTTCTCAGCCATTTATTTCTTGCCAAGCCGAGCTCAGCATCGACGTCTATAGAATCTTAGAAACTTTTATAGAATAGCCCCGCTCTATTGCATCATCTTTCCTCACAATTCAATCCTCGTATAGGGACGCCCTTCTGTTTCTCGAGCACTTCCTATCAATGCCCGCCACCACGCTGCTTCCCCATCCCCGGACCCCTGTTGATCCCTCTCGCTCTCTCTATCCAGATCTTCGCCGCGGCTTCCACGCCTCCCTCTCGAGCACATTCCCGCTGCACAGCAGCCATGACCTTTGCCACAACCTCTTCAGCATCAGCATCAGCATCAGCATCAGCATCAGCATCAGCATCAGCATCAGCATCTCCCACCACTTCCGCCTTCTGCGCCTCGTTCTTCGTCAACTCACCCCCTCCCCCCTTCCACCTTAGCATCGTCCCCCTCCTGCCCCCAACCACAGCCATATTCCTCGTACTGGGGATCCGCAACAACGTCTTCTCAACCTCATACCCCACCTCCTCGGCCACCGCCATCGTCTTCGCCGTCAGCGACCCATACATACTCTTCAGGAACCCAGCCTCCGACGCCTGCGCATCCTGCCGCTCCTTCCGCAGGGCCTTCAAGTCCCCGGAGTCGGACTGCTGCTGCTGCTGCTGCTGCTGCTCCTCCTGTTCCTTATTTTTAGCTGCAGTGGATGCACCCCTCGGCGGCGGATACCGGTACTTCGCGCCGGACAAGGCATGCGAGCAGCAGGGGATGGCGACGAACGGGGAGGGGTTGGTGGGACACAGCAGCGCGGCCATAAGGGGCGTCCAGACGGTCAGTTCGTCGGCGTGGTTGGAGATGATGAAGGTGTTGGCGGGGAAGTGGCCGGTGTGCGTTGGGACGGTGAGGTTGAAGGGGTTGGAGCTGGAGACAGGGTTGGAGCTGGAACTACTAGACGGTTCGCCGACACCGACACCGACACCGACACCGACTGCATCGCTGAAAGGCGCAGGGATGTAGATCTCCTCTTTCAGACGGGATTGAATCCGCTCCGGGAAGATCGCCCACGTCTTGCGGCGGCGGGCGTCGAAGCCCCAGCCTTCGTAGCCTTCTTGTAGTAGGATGTAGACGAGGACGCCGTTGCCGCAGGCTACGTCTACGAAGCCGGGGAATTTTGGGCCAGTGGTGGTGGTGGTGCCGATAGCACACCCGGGTGGGCTGCGCTCATCACTCGGGACGACGCCGTACATGCTGCGCCAGAGCTCGATGAGGAAGGCGGCGATGGATAGGTCTTCGAAGACGTGCTTCGAGGGCTCCGTGGTTTCCACCCATCTCTGGCACAGGTCGCTGGCGTATTTGGCCTTGAGGCGCGTGTAGGTGTCTTGGACGAGGTGTTGCGGGAGGATGTTGTCTTTAAGGGGGTTTTTGTTGGCGCCTAGTAGGTGTTTTTGGTTGGTGGAGGTGGAGGAGGGCGATGATGTGGTGGTGGGTAGGCGGGTGGTCCGGGCGAGACGGATTTGCGTGTTGAGGAGGGCTTGTAGAGTGCGTTCCAGGCGGTTGGTGATGGGGAGGTTGGGAAAGAGGAGCGTGTGTAAGGTTAGGGTTCCTGGGCCTGGGTTTGAGCCTGAGGTTGGGTCTTGGGAGGGATGCTCTGGGGTGGTGGTGGTGGTGATGGTGGTGGTGGTGGTGATATAGTCGTATAGATAGGCTAGAGAGCGCAGGGTCGGGTGGTAGTAGGGGATGTCCTCCTCCTTGGTGATGTGAGGTGTATAGATCACCAGAGAGCGTCTGCAGCCCCCTTCAGTTCCAGCCGTCGTCTCCGCCTCGTAGAAGTGACAGGTTTGGTCCAGGGTCCGGTCCAGCTTAGGGTTCCGGGGTACTAGGCGTCGGACGATGGTCCTGGTCAGGGTGAAGCCAGGGACATCGCGCGCGGGGATGGGCTCGACCTCGACCTCGTCCTCTGCGCCATCGAGAATCTCAGTGGATGCGATGGCCTCCGCATTGGCATTGCCAGTGAGCGCGAAGGACTGCGCCTTCTCCCGCGGAGTGCGCATTATCCCCTCACTGTCAAAGAGGATATCGGCCCGAAACAGGTGGCTGGAGTTGACGTTGGGGTTGGCCAGCAGGTACAGGGTCAGATCCTGCATCACTTCGGGCACAAACAACAGACCATGTTCGGTGAGATCCCGAGAGGTCGTCCAGTCTTCTGTCTCGCTGTGCAGGATGGGTGATGGCTCTAGGGTCTCTGCCAGCGGCTTCCCCGAGAGCTGAGCTGGGTCTCGGGGTGGCTTGCGCGAGGTTCGAGTCATTGTTGCTCCTCGCCTGCTGCCGTATACACAAGTCTAGTCGCGGGAGACAAGCTTTTTCTTGAGATGCTTTGGGTCAATCAAGATCTCTCTATCGCTTGTGTATTCTCCTGCTATCAGATAGATGGGTTTCCATCAAGTGTGGAGAATTCTGCGTTGAATATTGATTAGTCATTTGTGTATTCGCACAGAGCCCTGGGGAATTTGAATTCTACATAGTACATACTTGTGAAGAATGGCTGGGACCTGAGACTAAGTCAAGATATGCCTATATCACGATCACAATTTCTTGTCGGCTCAAGCCCCTCCGTCGGGTTCTATCAGATATTGCCCCTCGTAGACACTGCATAAATAAATGTGACTCGCTTAGTAAGATGCTGCATAACTACTAGCTCAGTAGTTAATCGATCCAACCTCACTTGATCATCCTCATACAGCACTTTCCCCCATCTGCGCACGTTACAGAATTAGGACACAACAGTCAAGTCGAATTGAGGAGCTGCTTTCGAAGCTGACTTGGTGGCTTCGCATGTATGCATGCATAATGTCGGTACGTGCTATACAAACTCAACTGGACTGGGCCGAGTGGAATGTCATGCAGTGCAAATCAGCCCGAGTTAATCCTTAACCGCCAGGAATACGAGGCATCCATCGTTCGGCATTCCTTGTTGCATCTTTCCCGCTGAGTCAGCCGAGCATCTGCTGGTTGCATCCATGATCCGAGGGGCTCCACCCACAATCCGGGATCGAGCATGTCAACTCCTTCTAGACCTCTTCACTTTGATTGTTTCTCATTTGCTCTCATGGATCCCCCCCCATCAACGCATTCGGCAAGATCATCGTCCACATCTTGTCTGTTTAAATTTGACCCCTGAACACGGCATATCTTCGCCTCAGATGACTAATCTGCAGTTTGCTTTCTGCTTCAGCATGTGCCACGCGATGCGATGATGTTTCTTTACTGTTGTGTCATGATCGTCAGCGTCCCGACGAGAACAAACAACTTTCATCAGCCAAGAGACTCGAAAAAACGAACCAACCGATGAAGAATTGAGCTCTGTCACAGAGCAATGTGGTCAAAGCCCTCCCGAGCAAAGACTCTTCCCGCGACCCCGGCAGAGAGAGAGCTTCGCAGTCGATCTTCGTGTGCGTACTCGTGTCTTGCGGGGTTCGCGACACAATCATGACGTCTGCACGTTCGAGCTAGTCTAAACTCGAAAGTTGACGCGGTAGGTAGAATGCTAGTAATTTACTAGCAGACTGCGTATCACGCCACAATTGTCAATCCTATCTACTCAGTGGTTGGCCTGCATCCTTGGGTCAGCCGCTTCTATCTGCCTCTTCCCTTATCTTCTCCCATCGTTGTGCCTTTAGATGCGGCGCGGGCAATAGCCGCTAAATATACATTGATTCCGGACGAGTGAGTTCATCAATGCCGTGCAAGATCCGCGAGCCGTAATCGCAGCCATCAAAATTCTCTACTTCAAGGCCCCTCTTCAAAATACTCGGTACCCTTGTCCAACCATGGCACTAGAGGTAACATGACAGGTCAAACGCGGGACTTCGCGGGTCCGATGTTATGTCTGTACCAGCGCATCACCCGACTGCTTTTCTAGTTTTTATCCCAATTTCACGGGGAAAGCGTATGGCAAAGATGTATCGTGTGAAACACTACAGCTACACCAGAGCAACAGTAGCAGCTGACGTCCAGCATACAAAACCACCAGTGGAGAGCCAGCTCAGCACAAGATACAGCCATCCCGGACTAATTTTGTATATCTCCCCCGAAGGCCGAATAAGCATGAGTGATAGATACTAGGCAACGCTTTGCGGTTGCGGCTACAAATCGGATCGGCGCAGCCATTCAAACTTCAAAGCTCTGGCGCGGGTTCCGCATTGGGGATGGGCCCCAATCTTCTGCATGGATGTGTTCGTCGTCTTCTGTAACGAGCTGAGCTCTTAGTCTGCAGGTGCTATGGTCGGGTTGGGGTTGAGCCCAGACCACAACCTCTCCTGGTTGGGCCGTTCATTGCACATTGGACCGGCCTTGGCTCTTTTTCTCTCTCTATCGCGGGGCGGGCTCGGATATGCCGTGGTTCGACTGTTTTCAGTTGGGTTTTGAATGTGATGGCCATGGGCATGGGCCCTGGTTTCCCATGTGTTGTACGTGGTCCAGCCTGGATGAGAAGGGGTCCATCGCGAAATGCCATACATACTGGGAAGTAATCAGCTTCACAGAAAGTGGATTCTTGACTGATTTATTGGTTATTTCAGTTATACAGTAGAATGCTCTTGCTAGGGCACGGTCTACCGAATCATACGCAACAGGCTTCCAGGCGTCCAGACACTATCGGGATAGTCACTGCATACAGCGCATGCGCTAGCATAGTCTGCATGTAGGCAGCACTTCTCGGATTCGAGCAGCTATTGCGGTTCAAATCTCGCTCTAGTAAATCGGGTTCAAGCACAGGTCGTTCAATTGAGTTTGTTGTACCCGATGTTGATGGCTATGTGTGGTATTGTCGTAGTCGAACATTACCTTGGGTTCGATCGAGCTGGGTCCCGGGGATTGCAACCAAGATGCGCAATGGAATACATCACCTTCTAGAATAATTCGCCACGCCCGTGGTTCGAGACCGGAAGGGGAAAGTCAACAACACCCATGATGATGTGTTGGCACTTGCGGCCCACCGGCAATGATCACGATCTCAGGGACCGGAGATTAAGAATGCAAAAGAGAATCTTGCGATGATTTTGTACGGCCGAATGCAATTCAACGAGAGTCTGCCAATGAGAGACGAAAGCTTCCTCTTCCTGCAACCGTCTAACCATTCTGGCATTCAACTTACAGTGCAAGTAACGGAGAGTGAGGCACCCGTTGGCAGGAATCCTTCGTATGCTGACAGATGCACAGTTTGGTAGGTTACTTAAGCATAGCGATGGCCGGGAGAGGAATCTTGGCATCTCATCCGACCACCATTGACTTGCATCTCTTGTGTCCCTTTTTCCTAACTCCGTAGGTTTTGGCCAAAGCAAGTTGCCTGCTTGAAAAAGAAGAAACTGAAGGGGGGGGGGGAAAGAGATTTCCTTGTTCCAGTAAGATTTGATAAGTACCAGACCCACTACAATCGAGGCAGTACCATAGATAGAAACACGCCGCTAACTTGTGGTAATCGAACAATGTGATTTGTTCTAGTTCTCGACCAGCCCCGGCTAGCAGGAGCTAGATTCCCGCTAAGAAAGATGCCTTGGTTTCCGTCGATGCTGCGGGTTCCACTTCAAGTAAGTTGACTACAAGTAGACTACGGAATACTAGACTCCCTTTCCCCTCTTTGCCTTCAAGGCTCGGAGACTCATGCACTCGAGTGCATTTCCACACATGCCAGGTCTGATGCAGCGCATTGCTATTGATCATTTATCTCTCTTCCGTAAGTAAATGGCATGGCGGGGTTGACAAAGGTGCGAAAGGGATGGATAGTACTCTGTAATTGCCATATTAACTACTCAGTACTTAGTGCTCCATGGTCATTCAAATGATTGACGGAACATTAAGGCGTGTCTGATGGATGTACAGTACTGCATGTCCTAACTAATCAGACTTAGGTACTGCATTCCTTTCTTTTTGCGCCCTCACTCACCCCTCCTCAATGTTTTGAATTCGATGTTGAACAAGAACAAGCCACCATCACGTTCATTATGTTATGCGTATCTGGGTTGTTTTATGAATGCAACCGGCGGACGGAGTTAACCGGCGAGTCAATACACTTTAGAAAAGTCAATCTGAGACCATAACTCTATCAGTCCATACTTTCTCCTTCACGGTTTCATGTCAATGATCAAAAGCCAGTGGCGAAATTCCCCATTGTACTGTGTTAATCAGGGGCAACATGCAGCATTGCTGTTCGCGGAGACAGCCGTTCAATGGCATCCCCCAGATTACCCTGCAAACAGAAAAGGTCCTACGGATCCGGGCTCGGTATGGGACTTTTTGTCGATCCCTACTGCGGGTAGATTCTGTGGCATGCCGGCTTCGACAAACACCGCCGCCCCCTTCCCGGTTGTTCCAGCGGCGAAATTCCCCTGAGAGAGTATGAGGTAAATATCCATTCAGAAAAAGAAAAGAAAAAACAAATAGTTGCTAGTATCGCCGGAGTGATGAAGATGGATTATATGGTATTGCCGGAGAAATGAATTCTTTGTGAGATGAGCTGCAAGCTGAGAGGTCTGGGGGTTGGAATTGGTCTTTCACACTCTCTCTTTCTGTCTATCTTACCCTGGGGATGAGTATCGAAGCTTCTCGTCGAGAGATTTAAGCATGGAGGGTCGGTCCATTTCGTACCACTTCTCAGTTGAGCTTGGATAATCGGCAGCACCCAGGGTCTGGTCTGGAAGCACCGTCACCTATTTTAGGATGGTCAACGATCTTCAATGAGGGAGGGTGGTTGCTTGCTTTGAGCATTGACTGGTCTTGGGTACCAGTTACACCTGATTGCCTAGACCTTCAGCTTCCCTCAGCTACGGACATACAGTAGGTAGTCGTTTGGGAAGTACTCCGTATAGTTGGGTGCTTTTATGCAATGCATGCATGCATCGTGATGGTTGAACCTCCCCACCATCCCAACCATCCATCCATCCATCCAACCATCCACCCCTCATACGGGCTGCGAAGTCAACGGAGGAAGGAAGATCGAGGATCCAGCTGGATATATATTGATCCTCAATCCTCCCTGTTTTACCTTGGTTTCTAGCTTGTTACCAGAACCGGGTTAGTGGCGCAAAGAGCCTGAAAATAAAACTCGGAACCGCCCACTTCCTGCGACCGCAACGGAGGCACACCCGCTTTTCCCATTCGTAGTTTTCGTAGTTCTGGTGCAATGGCGCACTTTGGCTGTTCCAAGTCTATCGTTGGAGGGACCCGCAGCCGATGCCAGCCTAGCCAGTACGTACCCTACCCTCACTCTACCGAAGAGCCTTAGTAGTCTAGTCATCATAAACTGGCCAATCTCCCTGTCGCCGATTGCAGCGGGCGAATCCCGGGCCTGACCTCGACCACCACCGGCGATGTGGGTTTCAGGCAGGGTGGATTATGAATGACGGGAGGGTGTGCTGTGCTGCTGCTGCTGCTGCTGCACTGGTTTCGATGACCGCTTGGTCGCATCATGGTTGGCCCCAAACCCACCATTGAGGTCCCAAGGTGGATGTGGATTGTTGTGTCTCATCAAAATAAGATTGTTAAATCACTTAAAAAAGAATTATGTACGATCTTATTTCCTCAAACAACCAAACAATGGCATAATCAGGATATTTCGACGGGCAGTGCGTTTGAATTGAACCCCGTTGTTTCCGCCTCCTCTTCCCCCCCCCCTTTGCCCTCGTTCCTCAACAGCCCCCGCTCTTCCGTCGTCATCGTCATCGTCGTCGCTCGTCCTCGTCGTCGCTGTCGTCGGCGGCGCGCGGTCATACGTGCATCTGTCCGTAGCTTAGTAGCGGTGGACACTAATTGCTGTGGGCGAAGGATAATTCCATGGATTGAACGCCTGGTGGGGGACTTGACTCGTCCCTGGTTCACATTCAGGGGTAAAAAAGAATGATATCGAGATGGAGAGAAATGGATTGATGACTGCGCTTATCAGAGATATCATGGGGGCTGGCCTGCTTTCGTCGCCGGGGGGTAGGAGGAGGAAACAATGTCGCCTGACTACTACTAAATACTCTTAGCACCGCAGTCTATCGAGTGGTTTTATTGCCGGTAATTGCATATCCCAAGTACCAGACTTAGCCAAAATACAAACGAACAATTGAACATGCCCAAATATTTAGCAGTAGGATAACAGGCCGGAGAGCGCAAGAGGGACTGAAGAAGCGAACCGAACATACAAAAACCGGTTTGTTGATTGGGAACGATAGGACGGAAGTAAGCCTGTAGCGTGGACAATATTCTGAACGGGTTAGTTCGTACAACAAGTCTGGATGAAGAATAACTACTACTCATCAGTTATCAGCATCTCCTGTGTGAATGTTCCCAGTGGCCTCAATATGATGGGTTTCTGTTGGACTGCCATACAAGTGGGTATCCAGTCAATGATTAACAATAAATGGGCACTCAGTCCCTTTAACCCCCCGAGCAATTTGAATGTTGTGGTGATTGACATACGGCAGATCATGGCTTGTTTACTCCATGCCTGCAGGTAACTATCATAGCAGGCGTAGCATATGAGCATAGTTAGTGTCAGTAACTCAGCAACAAAGGCAGTGCTCCGGAGTTCACTAAGTAGTATTCTTAGCATGCGGCCAATTTCAGGCCATCAGTGTTATTGTCTGCCTCTTTCTCTCTCTCTCTCTCTCTCTGGGGGGGTCCTCATCACGCCTTGTCATCCTTTCCCATCCCCGGAGGCAGACATTCTTTCTTACTCAGTCACACACACCTGGTAAGTTAACTACTTACACACACCCTTCTCTCGCCATTTGATTGTCGCTTGCAGCTCTTTTGTTTCCGTCTTTCTCCTTTCCCCTCCTTACTCTCTCCGTCGACAGTCAATCTTTTCTTTCTTTCCTGCCTCCGTTTCCGGATCGAGCCCTGGCGGGGGATCCACGACGACCGTTAGAGGTTTATGGGTGAACAAGCAAACCAGGTAAGAGAAGAAAAAAAAAAGTAAACCAAAAAAAAAGTTTAAAAAATATTATTATTTTTATTATTATCACCGTGGAGGGGGAAAAAGATACGTACGGCTCCATCAGCTCTCCCATTTGGGCTGTCCATCCGCCCAAAGCTGACTGAACTGAACTGAATCGAACTCCCGGTTCATCTTTGCTGGCGTTGGTTGCTGATGCTGATTGCTGGTGCTTTGCTGGTGCTGGTGCTGCTACTGCTGCTACTGCTGCTACTGCGAACACAGCCAAACCATCCAATCCACACCTTATCCCCATCCCCAATAATTCCTATTCCCATTCCGAATCTCTTCTTTTCTCCTTCAACCTCTCTGATTGCTGCTATCTTCTTCCCCTTTCACTAACTAACTATCCTTCCTTCTTTCTCCTCACACACCCTCCCTCTCTCTCTCCTCCCTCACCCCTCTCTTTCTCTCGCTCTCTCTCTCTTTTCCTCTCGTTCCGCCAAAATCGTTTTTTTAACTCTCCCTCACGCTCCCTCCCTCCCTCTCCCTCGCTACGATCATCACCACCTCCTTTCATTTGTCCTGGTTGGAATTCCTTCACTTTTTCTGTGTTAATTTTCGCGAAATTTTCCTTCCGTGATTCCCCTTACTTTCACTATCTTACACTTGGCGCCTATCGCGTGTGTCCAGCATTCGAATCGAATCGATAATCCTAGTTTCGGCGATCGCACTGCGTTCCTTCGTTCGGTGGCAGCCTACGTCAATCGCGCATCCCAGCCGTGATCTTTGGCGACTTTGGTCCGGCTCGCAGTTAGGCGATAACTCACGGTTCCCTTTTTTTTCCACCATCTCGGCTGGTGGGAACGCTTCTTTCCAATTTTGATCGGTAACCATGGCTCCTCCACCGCGCCTGCGCGTTTTGTCAGGTTAGTCTCTCAGTCTTCGCCGGTATCAGATTCGGCCAGGACGGACGGTTTCCCTCCGTCTTGTGCTCCGGATCAGCCTCACGCTGCCACCCCCTTCAATGATTTCTCTTCTCCAACTGCTTCGATCGCCAATCTCAATATGGGTCGTCGTCTAACACGAGTCTGTGTAGTCGGCAGCAACGCTATCTCAGCTTTTCTTTCCTGGAGGCTCCAGGCGTCCACCTCCTGCGACGTAACGCTAGTCTGGAAATCGGGGTTTGAGGCGGTTTCGCAATACGGAGTGTCTTTCAAGTTTGTCTCTCTGGCTATACTACACAACGCAGAAGGCCTCTAACAATTGACCAATAGGTCGAAAGCATTCGGCAATGAGAGATTCAAACCTCGTCACGGTATGTTATCCTTTTCGTGTCTGATTACCGCAAGCGGTTGTGCTGGTCAGCTGACATCGGCCATTCTACAGTGGTACGTTCACCGGAAGAGGCGGCATCACGAGAGAATGCATATGACTATGTTATTCTTTGCGTGAAGGCCTTGCCCGATGTCTACGACCTGGCAGCAGTCATTGAATCCGTGGTTACCCCTCAACATACCTGCATTCTGCTCAATACCACCAACACCCTTGGCGTCGAATCACACCTTGAACAACGATTCCCCACGAATGTAGTCCTCTCGCTCGTTTCTGGTGTGGAGATCTCGCAGATTGGGCCCAGCGAGTTTGAGCATTTGAACTCATCGAATATCTGGGTCGGGGCTACCAACAACAATTCGACCCTTCCATCGGCTATGCAAACCGACATGGCGGCCGCCTTGGCGATGACCTTGAGCTCCGGTCAAGTGGACTGCAAAGTGTCGAACAACATCAGACAAGAGCAATTCGAGCGTATCATAGGGTGAATATTCCGAGTTATCCTTCCTTGGAGTCTATGACACTAATCAGCCACCATCCAGGCCTATTGCGTTTTACCCAACAAGCGTCATGTTTGACAACGGAAACATAACAGAACTCCTGCAGAAGGTCGGAGTACGGCAATTGGTTACCGATGTGATTGACGAGCTCATTGGTTTGGCCAAAGCGCATGGCTGCTCTTTTCCAAGCGACTTTCCTCAGAAGACAATGGATGCGATGGCCGCGTCTCAGCCTCCCAACACTATGTATCAGGATTTCCAGGCTCGTCGTCCTATGGAGATCGAGACGTACCTCGGATCCCCAATCAAGCTGGCAACAGAACTCAATATCCGCCTGCCCCGTATCGAAACCATCTACGCTATTTTGCACCACGTTAATACCACTAATCTAAGCAAACCTCGCGAATCGCCTACCCCGTCTGTCCAAGCTCCGCCACCCCAACCCACCCGGATGTCCTCAGCTCCCCCACCGAGGAATGGTCCTCCCATGCGCCCGCCTCCTGGAAGGTCAAGCTCTGCAATGATGATGCCCCCTCCTAGACGTGGACCACCCATGCCCGGAATGTCACGACCCCCAAGCACACAACCTCCGCCTCCTTCTGCCAGAATGCCTCCTCGTGAGCCGTCTCTGGAGGGACTGGAGGAATTCAGCCACCTAGTTGTCTATGATGACGCTGGTGAAGCTGGGCCTCCTCACAGGAACCTTAACGGTTATCCCGACGTCCCTCCTGGTCCTGCCCACTCGCAGTCGACTGCTGACCTGTCCTTGAGAGAACGAGAGTTGGCTTTGCGGCAGCGCGAGTTGCAGCTTCGGGAACAAGAAATGAGCATGAGGCGGGGACCGCCCCGCAGGAATGCCCCCTCTAGGGCCACTTTCGATGAGGAAGACGAGGATGATTATTTCGATCCCATGGATACCAGTCTGGTCCCAAACATCGACCCGGACAATGTGGATATGCTGAGCATCACGTCGCGAAGGGCCAAGAAATTTCCGAGTGCCAGCCAAATACGCAAGAACCCTGAGCTTCTGTCCAATGGCGGCGGCGGCGGTCGGTCGGGTACATTCAGCCGCTACTTTGGGGGAGGAAGAAAACGTACCAGTGACCGCATCATGCAGGAAATTCCGGGACTCCATGATTCCCTCTTGGATAACCCCATGATGGCTTACTCGTCAAACCGATACGGCGCTGTTGATAGAAACCAGATGGCTGCAGGTTCACGTACCAACTCCATGACCACGAGTCGCATGGGCGACTATCCCCCGCACCCCTACCCACACAGTAGGAGAAACAGCCATTCGCCAGCGACTCCTTACGGCGGCCCGCCTGGTCCTCGCATGGGCCGTCCGGCCACTGCTCAGGATCAACACTTTGGCCCTCCTCATGGGGCCCCGAACGGCGGTCATCCGTCTCCTCCGGGACACATGCGGGCACCTGTTCCCAGGTATCCCCCAGGCCATGGTAATGCGGTAGGCCCGCAACAAGTTGAGCAACAAATTGGGGTGAGCAATTCGTATCCCACCAAGGGCACCCCAAAGGATAGAAGTCTGACTGGAAGTGCGAGCGCCAGCGCGGGGAGTGGTGATAGCGGCGCCAGTGCGAACCTCGATTCCGAGAATTCAGCCCACAGCAGCCAGATCAGCCTCGGCGCGCAGCAAGCTGCGGCGCCTGTCCGTTGATAGCCAAGAAACCGTTTCCCCTCCAGCCCTCCCCTCGCCGGCAGCTGAGCACGTTGAACCCTGTTAACTGTGCGCATGCTTGCCGTGTCCACTATACTTCCTCTTTCTCCGCCTGTACTGGATTGCCATGAAGGGGAATCCATCCAGGTTGCTTTTTGCCTCTTATAAAGGATATACTTTTAATGAGAAGCTCGGCACCAAAAATAAAGAGGATTGAACCGCATCCTGTGTCATCCTCCGGTTTTGTTCAATTGTTCACATATATGCAACGGACTTAAGGATCTTCCTGAATTTCTCATTTGGTTGAGCGGGCGCTGTTGCGCACGTGTTGCTTGTGGGGGTGACTATCTCTTTCACCCACATCTCTTGCCTCAATCACCTCCGCAGCAATTCCTGATTCCCATGCTGACGGGCCTCCGCTCGAGCGATAAATACGTTTTTCTTTTTTTTTTACTTTTCGCAGCTATACCACGGACGTTCATTCTCCAGTACTGATCATACATTCTGCTTCTGCATGACAAATTGTTGTACACTATGCGAGTCGGCGCATGATTTTGTCGAGTTCATACATGTGGTTCCGTCGTCTTCCTGATTTTATTATCTCTGCCTGATTCTTTTCCTTATATCATCCAAGTCAGTCTGACATGCATGCCCTCCTTTGCATTTCCTAAACCATTTTCTTTTTTAATGTTCCTATGCAGCCCTGCCGTTTTATTTCATCGTGGTCTGGTTTCTGGCGCATAAAAAGAGCAGGGGGTCCATCATTTATTCGGGTGATTGCTGTGTTTGATTTGGCTGGGTTCATGTTCATGCAGAGTAATAGTGCAAGCCACCAGGCCGTCAGATGGCACGGCAACTGTTCATTTGATTAGAAAGAACCATGTCCTCAACAATGAACCAACTTCGATCGGAACATTTTGTTGCAATGGTATTCGGTGTAAGGTGTAAAGCTTTTGGGGGATTCTCCGCGGCGACGCTCGCACGTGATCCGAACCGTAGATGTCAACAAACGGAGAGCCCTCAACCTCAACCACAACTACAACCACGGACCCGATCTCCTCGCCAGCTACCGCCTTTGCCAACACACGAGTTTCACTATATATCGAGCGAAAAACGTATACAGCCATGCCTCCTTCCCACCAATACACCCACAGCCAAAGCCAATCCCATCACATGCCCCGCCATTCCATCCTTCCCTCCTCGGCGGCTCCTTCCATGGGCTACGGCGGCGGCGGCAGCAGCAGCAGCAGCAGCACTACCAGCATGTCCATGGCCAAAACCCGGCAGTACGCCAACCTGCACGCGCAGCTGGCGCAGCTGAACAGCCACCTCCGCGACACGGAGAACCTGGTGCGCATGACGGCCGTGCAGGCGGAGGATATGCGCTTCCTGGGGGGATATGTTGGGGCCCTGTTTATGGGGTCGGCGAAGGTGTTGGGTGAGGAGGGGATTATCAAGACTGAAGGTGGTGGTGGTTCTGGTTCTGGCTCTGGTTCTGCTGGTTCTGCTGGGGCTGGGGGCGAGAGTGAGAGTGAATGAGAAGTTTAGGCCTTTGGTAGAGAGGGAGAGAGAGAGGGAGGGAGGGGGTAATGCTATGGGTTATTCATCGGGGACAATCAATGTGGGTTTTTTTTTCTCTTGGGATCTATGGCTCAATCTATTTATTGAATATGTTGCTAACGGCTATTTATGTTGGAGGCTGATCCTATTGCTCTCTTTGATCGTCAATGGGGACGCTTCATTCCCCGTTGTCACCATCACCATTACCACCTATCGCCACTGCCAGTACAACGCTATCTGGCAGTCTACCAAATTTCCGTCATACGCTACTTCCTACCGTGTCTGGTTCGAGGAAAGCAGGAATCGAAAACAAGGATGGGGATTAGGAGTCGACCACGAACCCTCCACCCAGGATGATCGCGGGCTCGTCGATGCTGTGGTGCTCGTAACTGTTTGTTTTTTCCGGGGGGGGTCAGTTCGACTGCACTTGACACAAGAGAAAGAGGGACGAGAAGCAGAGGAAAAGCTGGGGCAAGAAGACCTACCTCAACGTGCCCACACCACCAGCCTCCAAAATCAACGCCGTCTCCGTCAACGGCTTGCCCGTCCACCGCATCGCAAACGCCCGCAGGATATGTCCATGCGCCACGATCAGGACATCCCCCTTGGCGGACTCGGACTCGAAACACGGGCCGTGGTATTTGGCGCGGATCTCGGCGATGAGGGCGTCGAGCCGCTCGATCACGTCTTCGGGGGATCTGGGTTCATCGCGCTCTTGTTAGCAGACACACACACACACACTGAACAATCCTTCAGCAACTCATCATGGTCACCAATAGGAATCCCCAATCCAATCTTTCTTTCTTTCTTTCTTTTTTTGTATTCCAGTAAGGCACAAGCGGGGACAGAACATACTCTCCCCCAGGACACCCATCGCGCCAAATATCCCAGCTCCCTTCCCCGTTCCGCGCCCGCACCTCCCGGATCTGCTGGCTCGTCAACCCCTCGTAGTCGCCGTAGTCCCACTCGCGCACCGCCTCCGTCACCTCCACCCGCGCCTCCGTGCGGATCGGCTCCTCCGCCTCGGGCTTGCGCGCCGCCGTCCACGGCAGCCGCTCCTTGCACCCGATCTCGAGCAGTTCGAGCGTCCGTTGCGCGCGGGCTCGCGGCGAGACGTATCTATTCTCCCCACCTCGCCCACGGGGGTTCCGTGTTAGTCTTGTCTTTCATGACTTTGTGTGTGTGTGGGTGTGGGGCGGGTATACTCGTTGCGCAACGCACAGCATCGTGGAGGTTTGGAATCCGGATGTCCCGGAAACAAACCGCAACAACAACAACAACAACAACAACAACAACAACAACACAACACAACACTTCTGCGTGCACGGCTGGAGAAACTGGGAAGCAGGGGAAGAGGGAAGGGAAGGGGGAAAACATACACATGGACGACCTTCCGCGGCGCGATCAATCGGTCATTCCCCACCAGGGCCTTGCCGGTGGCTTTGATGCGTTTCTCCCCGTTCGCGGTAAGGGGCAGGTCGGTGGTACCCGTGTGGCGGCCGTTGAGGGACCATTCGGTCTCGCCGTGGCGGATGATGAAGCACCGGGGGCTCATGGTTTCGAATTGAGGGGAGAGGGGATTTGAGTGAAAGTGTGAGGGGGGGGGGGGGGAGGAAGAGAAAGAGAGAGAGTGTTTGTGTGCGTGTACAGAGAGAGGGTAAGTCAGAGATGAGAAAAGGCACGGAATATAATCAATCACTTCATAAACTCATTCTCGTGTTCTCTGTAATTCAAGTGGGGGAAAGTACCAGGAGCAGGAGGGGCCGTTTCCTCGTGTTGCGTCATTATTTCCATGAATCACAGGGGCAGGCGGGCGGGCTTATCGATAACTCACTCGCCCAAGGTCAATTACCTTTTTTTTTACCTTAAGGAGCACTGGCGGAGATTCTTCTTGCTTATCAGAAAGAGGCTTCCGAGTTGTTGCGTCGATGTTACGTTATTGAACAACTCATAAGACGCGCCGATCTACTGATCTACGTGCTGGAACTTCCCACTCAAACATACATTGATAATACAGCTGTCATGCTAAAAGGCACTGGTATCCGGTAGTTGCTTGCTTATGACTCAGTATGCTTTTCTGCCTAGATGTCTCTGGTGTTTCCCGGCATAATCCAACCAGTGCCTCGCCGAAGAGCGAGGAAAATGTAACCGAACCATCACGCCAAAAGGAAATAATAAAAACTGACGACGAGATATAAAGGAAATAGCTTGATCGTATTCAACAGCCCGTGGCTTCAACCACCACTGGTCTAAGCCATGTAGGTGCTGGAGTCAACACCGCCCTCGGGGTATTCGCTAAAAGTCCTTGTTAGTCTATATTGCAAGGATAGATGGATTAAGAACTTACGGAAGGGCAACTTCGAAGCGCTTCTCAATGTCCTTGAGAACCTTCTCGTCGTCCTCGGTGCTGACAAAGGAGATGGACAGACCCTTCGTACCGAAACGACCAGCACGACCGACACGGTGGAGATAGGAGTCGGCATCACCGGGCAAATCGTAGTTGATAGCGAGGTTGATACGCTCAATATCGATACCACGACCGAAAACGTCAGTCGCGACACAGATACGCTTGTTGAACTCCTTGAACTCTTTGTAGCGTTTGATACTACAGGATGTTAGTAACCTCCCCCCTGATCTCCTGCTGAGGCGGACTTACCGTTCCTCCTGGCTCACTCCGGAGTGAACTGCGATACTGGGGAAGTTGCACTCGCGCAACAGCTTGTCGAGCTCTTGAGCACGGAGCGTGCTCTTGACGAAGATAATAACCTGGTTGAATTCCAAGCTATCCAAAAGGTCGTTCAGCTTACGGTTCTTCTCCGCCTCGCTGAGCTTGATGTAGTATTGCTGAAGACCGTGAAGGGTGAGCTTGGTGTCATCGTCGACGTAGACCTCGAGAGGGTTGCGCATGAACTTCTTGCAGACGGGCCGGATCTCCTGAGAGAGGGTGGCACTGAACATCATAACCTGCTTATCGGCGGGGGTAGCACGGAAGATCTCCTGGACATCGCGGCGCATGTCTATGACGTATGTTTAGCATGCATACGGATCACGGGATGAAACAGAACTCACCAATCTGGTCAAGCATCTTGTCACACTCGTCAAGAACGAAAGCCTTGACATTGCGCAGAGACAGCTTCTTGTCGCGGACCAAAGCGTTCAGACGACCGGGAGTACCGACGACAATGTTGGGGTAAGACTCCTTGTTCGCCAGGACCTCGAGATCCTTCTGGATGGGAGTACCACCGTAGAAGACGGCGGTGCGGACGTCGGGAAGGTACTTGCTGAAACGAGCATACTCGTTCTTGATCTGGTAGGCCAACTCACGCGTGTGGCACATAACGAGGATCGAGCACTCTCCCGGAACAGGCTCCAGCTGGTGCAATGTGGTGAGGACGAAGACTGCAGTCTTACCGAGACCAGACTTGGCCTGGCACAGAACATCGACGTTCAAGATGGCGGTGGGAATGCAAACTTGCTGGACTGTGATAGGCGAGACCGTATGTTAGACTTGTACTCGATGTATGAGATTTGAAATGAAAGTAAAGCAATCCGTGTCGCAAGTCCGTCCATCCCCGAGGTATCGAGATAAAGGATGACACGTTAATCTGACAACCCCAGCACAAAACACAACAAAGAAGAGTCTCGAGGGAGCAATGGATCGATGATTCCAATCACCAGCGATACAGACTCCAATTCCAAGAGCTCTCTGCAGGCGGCAAGAGGACGAGTATCATGTGAAAACAGTGAAGAAGCGATGCGGCTCCTTTCAACACATCCACTCGAATAGTAATATCAAGTGGTCACAGGCGAGATAAGGTCCCGAGAATCTTGCTGAACACGGTCTTGCCGTAATTTGCCAAGCAAAGGAGAGCAACAAGCGGAAGCCTAGATTGCTCTCTACTCTTGCAAGCAGGGCTGGGCTCGTCTTTTTGATGACCCGAAACACGCATCATCCTCATGCCGCCCACAAGCTCGAACGAAATATTTATGCCCGGAAGCGACTATGGAACTCTTTTTCCTTCCCGCGGAGATGGACGGACGGACGGACGTTGAAACTTGGAGCAATGGAGGGAGGTTTTGGTTTTTTGGGAAAGAATACGTATGATGGACTAACCCTCCGATGGATGTTCGAAACCGCAGTCGGTGATGGCACGCAGAAGCTCTTCCTTCAGCAGGAAGTCACGGAAACCGGTCGAGTGGATACCGACATAGCTGCCCTTCTTGTCGGAGCGGCCGCCAGAAACAGTCAGATCGCCCTTCTTGGCCTCTCCATTGGCGGCGGGAGCAGCGGTGGTCGCGGCCGCGTCGGTGGTGGGAAGCTCCTCGTCGGAGTAGTCGATGAGATCCTCCTCGTGAGACATGTTGATGGTTTGTGGTGAGATAAAAGGTGGTCTAGATGGGAAAACTCTGTCTGTTGGAGCGCGTTGCTTTTACCAAGGCAGAGAAGCCTAGGTCCGATGTGGTCGAAAAAGCGGGGTTGAACCGGTGGAAATAGGTAGATCTATGTTCTGAGTAGTACGTGAGATGCCCTCGCTGATGCTGTGAGATAGATTGAGGGTGTTGGCAGGTTGGTTGGCGCGAAGGAAGGCGATGGAGATGGAGGGAAGGACACTCGCCGCGCGAAGGGATGGAGCGGCTGAGCCTAGACACCTCGATCACGTGCCAAAGTCAATTAGTCATGGTTGGTCCGGGGCCCGGCGACCGCTTTCGGTTAGCTTATCATGGATCCATAGTGAAGGAAAGCTTCCTCATCCATTATTATTCTCTCCACATCCTCCAGTACGACTGTTGCAACACAATCATTGAAAAAGTCTGGTCCCCGGCCAATCATCGCAATGGTCAAAGGAAAGTCTAAAGGCAAGAAAGATTCTGCAGGAGGTGTCAACAGCCATATACGCGCGCGCATTGACTATCTATACAAAGCGGCTACTTTCCTGCAAGCCCAGTCCAGCGCTCGTCATGTCGGTGACTCCACAGATGAGACAGAAGACCAGAAGCCAAGTGTCTCGACACGTATAGTGCCACTCATTTCTCCCTCTGCAGATTCTGCGAGCGAGACCACGGCCCTGGATGGGCAGAACGTGGCGACGGGCCAGCTACCTCAGCTTTCTCGGAACTACCTGTCGCAAATGCGCGGCGTATCTCTCAAAACGCAACTTCGCCTACCGGTTGACATGAAAAGATCTTTCTGCAAGCGATGTGATACGCTTCTACTTCCTGGAGTAACTTGTACGCGCGAAATAAGGAACCCCAGCCGCGGCCGCAGAAAGCCATGGGCTGAACTCTTGGTCATTCGTTGCTCTACTTGCGGGACAGAGAAGCGTTTCCCTCAAACAGAGAAGCGCAGCAAGAAGCTGACTGATCGTCGGCAAGAACAAGGGCAAGAGAAGCAAGACGATCAGAACAGTGCAGGCTCTTGAAGATACTACCCACGCTACAAGGATGTTCATCGAAGCCGTTGTCTCGTATTGCCTCCAATCAGCATATGATCGTTGAAAGATCTTGCAGGATAGCCCTTAAGAGCTATGGCAGGACGTCGTCGGTTTTTAGCCAGGCTCAATCCTCAGGATCTCGCCGAATCTTTCGCCGTGAGCCGTCATGCCTGCTGTATCGGTACAACTGGCATACATTGAGTCATACACATTGAGCTGAGTTTCTTTGCTTGGCTCTAACAGAAGTGCTCCGGCCAACACGACATGAAGGGATTTGCAAATAACACCATTACCTGCAATCGTCCCTCACAGCACCGGCTTTCTCGGGTCTTGCAAGCCGCAGTGCGAATTATCTGCCGGGTTCATTCTGACCGAGGCATCAAAATTACATGTGCCTATATTTCACCGACACCAGTGGAAAAGGTCCATTGATGTAGTGTGCCACCGCACGGTGGGTTCCAGAGCTAAAAGCGAAGACAATATGAAAATCAAAAGACGTCATGTCAAATAAACATAAATGCATACCGGGGAATCGCATCATGATGGAACAGACAGCCGGGTCATCAGATTCGTGGATTGGGAGGCGTGAATCATAAATCAGGAGACAAGCTCCAGTGGTAGCCAAGTAACAAGTAGAGTTCAAATGCCAATAACGCCATGCTTGTTCCTGTCAAGCTCGATCATCTCGAATTCAAAATCGCCGCGTGGCGAACATCCAAATCTCTAGTCAATAGTCCTCTCCGAATACATAACCAAAAGAGAAACTAATTCCTCCCATAGACTCATGGTTCAACCATGATTGGAATCAAAGTAAGCATATAGAACGCTGTGCTAGTTGTGCAGAGTTGTAAAGTCATGTCATTGAGTCCGTGAGGACAATATCGGTTTATGATTTGCAGTTTTTTGTGGCGATGCGCGAGGGTGGGCGCTAAAAAGATTGAATGTCGATGTCTCCGGGCTTTCGTTTGAGTTTTCTCAGGTTTGAGAGGCTTCTTGGCAAGATTGCCCACGAGGTTTGCAGTGAATTGAACGATTTAGCCCGTGGATACTGAAGCGCAAAGGATTAGAGGAGTGAGCATGGTGGGAAAAGGACTGTCCCTCGGCCGTATGAAAAGGAAATAGAGTAGATGAAGGGGATGAAGACGAATAGGTGCCATGGGCGAAAAGCGGCGTTTCATAGACCGGGATGTAGAAGAAGATGGTACTATTTGAAGCGAATAGGGTAGATTGGCGTGTCTCAATGCCTCCGACGGGCAGCTTGGTCCAGGCGTTGGTCAAGACCTTCTATGCGGCCACGGTATGCTTTCACAATTTCTCTTATGTGACCGATCTTGGCAAGCTCGGTTTCCAGCTCATCTATGGAGGCTAGAATGGAACGTGTGCGGGCGATTTCAGCATCGGCATTACGTACAACATTTCCAGCACGATCGTAGCTGTTCTGAATTGATAGCTGCATTTGTTCCTCGAGCTATTGCAAATTAGCAACCGAGATGTTTGAGAGCTATTAGGATATATGCGCGCATGTATAGTACGTAACGTCTTCCACCAGCTGCAGATTGTATTCAGGCGACAGGAAAGCGAGTGCAAACTGGTCACCCGAGGGGAAGGAGAGATGCTCAAACATGTATGATTGCACAGTGTAGGGGTTGTCAAACATACATAGTCAATGCGACTCCGAATTTGTTGCTGTAAGGCATCCAGCTGCTGCGAAAGCGCTCGTAAACTCAAAGGGTCCAGAAGCAAACGACCCTGACTGCTGGCGGCACTGGCGGCGCGCGAACTGGAATTGCTGGTGCGTCCGGTCCCCCTGCCTCTGGAAATGCCATTGGCGCCATGACTGCCTTGAAGTGCAATTTGTTGTTGCTGTCTTAGGATCTGGATCTCGGAGGAGGTAAGGCCAAGCGAAGTGTCGGGAATCGATGCTGATACGGACATTTGGTCCCGGCAGAGACATGCTCCTACCGCGACAATGTTTTAGGAAGCGCCAGTTGATCTCGTAGTGTGAATGTAGAACGGACCGCAGTTCATGATGAGAACCGGAGTAGGTAAGGGAAAAGACCACGAAGGAGCGTAGTGGCTGAAGCTTAGAGGACGGTGCGGCTGCGAAACGAGATAGTGGGTAGGCGCGGCGAGGAAAATCACCTGCTGGGTAGAGTGAATTTGGCCGAGAGCAGGTCAATGGTGGTGAAGTATGCCTCTGCCCCAGGGCGGCCTAATTGCTCCTTGAGCGTCCTACGGTGTCATTGGAGGCCACCGAAGGGAGCTGGGTAGGGGAAGAGATCAGCCTATTAATTTGTAGGCGGCAAAGAAAAAGGAACGAAGAATAGCGGCCCTCGTGAGTCGGTCGGGGGGTTACACTGGGAGGAGACCGACGGCGAACTGGGTCTGATCTCCACGAAGTCAAGGCTAACGCAAGTTCCTTCAAAGGAAGGGGAACGGAATTAGCCCCAAGTGACCAATTTGTGTAGGGCGACAGAAGGGAAGAGGATGATGAAGAGTGTCGGTGATCGTGGTGGTCGCCGGCGTCCAGGCAGAGTAAGGAGGGGGAGGGGAGAGCGCGACAGAACGGATGGCAGCAACCGACGTGCACGCAAATTGTTACAATCAATGCGTATAAGAAAGGAGACAAGGCCAAGCTTGATGCTTCAAAAAGGTCGATCGAGTGGCTATCCTTGCCTTCATTCAGGTTCCGTTCTTCAGGAGAGGACCGTGTGATCAAGGCTGAAAACAGGATGCGATCCGGCCGCCGGTGGTATAACCGTCTAGGAGTATAGGAACGGACAGCTGCTTGTTAGCAGACTTGGGGGAGTACGAGGAGAGAGAGTTCTGGGACGACACAACGATTTACAACAGCAAGATTCTTCTTCGTTAGGAGACAGAAGCTCTGGATCTTGCCAGAGTCGTCCTCCCTTGGTAGTAAACGAAGCAGTAAAGCAAAACTTGGAATGCGATTGCGAAGGCTCATTCATTATTGTGAGGATGAGAGATGAAGCCCGCCCGCCGCTCCGGAGGCTTCCCAATTGGGCAACCGTCATGTCGCCCGCCCGCAATTTCCATCGGTTCGTTCCTTCAACCTTGAACGCTCCTCTACTCCGTATTCCGTCCGTACTTCTACTTCTCTAGCTTCTTACTTCTTCAAAATCATCTTTCTCTGTCACCGTCTGCTGCTCTTCTGCATGCAATCGAATTTCCATTAATTTCTCTCCCACCTCAATCTCTAGCCGCCTCGAATCCGTTCATCTACCAACCCTGGTCTGCCGTTCAACCCTCTCTCTCACCAACCAAGGCGCCCAGATTGCCGCACCCTGCGCTTCTCCAACCGCCATCAACCTCACTACCTTGCGACCCCCCTTCAAATCAAACGGGCCATCTTCAACCCACTCGCTTACTCAATCTAGATTCAACAGCCATCGCACGCTGCCCAACCTGTGAGGCTAGAACGGTGCGCCCGCGCGACGTTCATTGGTCTTAGCCAAGATTCCGCAGCTACATCTGCGGCTTCGCGAATCCGCTACTCCCGTCGTTAGGCTTGCTCATGCAGCCTTTTTTTTGTCATCAGCCTGTGAGCAATCTT